>NW_027193584.1:0-48493 GCF_032444005.1 Ranitomeya imitator
GTGCAAAGAGTTAGCCGTATGCCTTAAGCCTAGCCAGCACTTGTGCCCATGCCTTAAGCCTTAGCCAGCACTTATGCCCATGCCTTAAGCCTTAGCCAGCACTTGTGCCCATGCCTTAAGCCTTAGCCAGCACTTGTGCCCATGCCTTAAGCCTTAGCCAGCACTTGTGCCCATGCCTTAGACCTTAGCCAGCACTTGTGCCCATGCCTTAAACCTTAGCCAGCGCTTGTGCCCATACCTTATGCCTTAGCCAGCACTTGTGCCCATGCCTTAAGCCTTAGCCAGCATTTGTGCCCATGCCTTAAGCCTTAGCCAGCACTTGTGCCCATGCCTTAAGCCTTAGCCAGCACTTGTGCCTATGCCTTAAGCCTTAGCAAGCACTTGTGCCCATGCCTTAAGCCTTAGCCAGCACTTGTGCCCATGCCTTATGCCTAGCCAGCACTTGTGCCCATGCCTTATGCCTAGCCAGCACTTGTGCCCATGCCTTATGCCTAGCCAGCACTTGTGCCCATGCCTTGCCTTATGCCTAGCCAGCACTTGTGCCCAGGCCTTAAGCCTAGCCAGCACTTGTGCCCAGGCCTTAAGCCTTAGCCAGCACTAGTGCCCATGCCTTATGCCTAGCCAGCACTTGTGTCCATGCCTTAAGCCTTAGCCAGCACTTGTGCCCATGCCTTAAGCCTTAGCCAGCACTTGTGCCTATGCCTTAAGCCTTAGCAAGCACTTGTGCCCATGCCTTAAGCCTTAGCCAGCACTTGTGCCCATGCCTTATGCCTAGCCAGCACTTGTGCCCATGCCTTATGCCTAGCCAGCACTTGTGCCCATGCCTTATGCCTAGCCAGCACTTGTGCCCATGCCTTGCCTTATGCCTAGCCAGCACTTGTGCCCAGGCCTTAAGCCTAGCCAGCACTTGTGCCCAGGCCTTAAGCCTTAGCCAGCACTAGTGCCCATGCCTTATGCCTAGCCAGCCACTAGTGCCCATGCCTTATGCCTAGCCAGCACTTGTGCCCATGCCTTAAGCCTTAGCCAGCACTTGTGCCCATGCCTTAAGCCTTAGCCAGCACTTGTGCCCATGCCTTAAGCCTTAGCCAGCACTTGTGCCCATGCCTTAAGCCTTAGCCAGCACTTGTGCCCATGCCTTAAGCCTTAGCCAGCACTTGTGCCCAGGCCTTAAGCCTTAGCCAGCACTTGTGCCCATGCCTTAAGCCTTAGCCAGCATTTGTGCCCATGCCTTAAGCCTTAGCCAGCACTTGTGCCCATGCCTTAAGCCTAGCCAGCACTTGTGCCCATGCCTTATGCCTAGCCAGCACTTGTACCCATGCCTTAAGCCTAGCCATCTCTTGTGCCCATGCCTTAAGCCTAGCCATCACTTGTGCCATTGCCTTAAGCCTAGCCAGCACTTGTGCCGTTGCCTTAAGCCTTAGCCAGCACTTCTGCCCATGCCTTAAGCCTAGCCAGTACTTGTGCCCATGCCTTAAGCCTTAGCCAGCACTTGTGCCCATGCCTTAAGCCTTAGCCAGCACTTGTGCCCATGCCTTAAGCCTTAGCCAGCACTTGTGCCCATGCCTTAAGCCTTAGCCAGCACTTGTGCCCATGCCTTAAGCCTTAGCCAGCACTTGTGCCCATGCCTTAAGCCTTAGCCAGCACTTGTGCCCAGGCCTTAAGCCTTAGCCAGCACTTGTGCCCATGCCTTAAGCCTTAGCCAGCATTTGTGCCCATGCCTTAAGCCTTAGCCAGCACTTGTGCCCATGCCTTAAGCCTAGCCAGCACTTGTGCCCATGCCTTATGCCTAGCCAGCACTTGTACCCATGCCTTAAGCCTAGCCATCTCTTGTGCCCATGCCTTAAGCCTAGCCATCACTTGTGCCGTTGCCTTAAGCCTAGCCAGCACTTGTGCCGTTGCCTTAAGCCTTAGCCAGCACTTCTGCCCATGCCTTAAGCCTAGCCAGTACTTGTGCCCATGCCTTAAGCCTTAGCCAGCACTTGTGCCCATGCCTTAAGCCTTAGCCAGCACTTGTGCCCATGCCTTAAGCCTTAGCCAGCACTTGTGCCCATGCCTTAAGCCTTAGCCAGCACTTGTGCCCATGCCTTAAGCCTTAGCCAGCACTTGTGCCCATGCCTTAAGCCTTAGCCAGCACTTGTGCCCATGCCTTATGCCTAGCCAGCACTTGTGCCCATGCCTTAAGCCTTAGCCAGCACTTGGGCCCATGCCTTAAGCCTAGCCAGCACTTGTGCCCATGCCTTAAGCCTTAGCCAGCACTTGTGCCCATGCCTTAAGCCTTAGCCAGCACTTGTGCCCATGCCTTAAGCCTTAGCCAGCACTTGTGCCCATGCCTTATGCCTAGCCAGCACTTGTGCCCATGCCTTAAGCTTTAGCCAGCACTTGTGCCCATGCCTTAAGCCTTAGCCAGCACATGTGCCCATGCCTTAAGCCTTAGCCAGCACTTGTGCCCATGCCTTATGCCTAGCCAGCACTTGTGCCCATGCCTTATGCCTAGCCAGCACTTGTGCCCATGCCTTAAGCCTTAGCCAGCACTTGTGCCCATGCCTTAAGCCTTAGCCAGCACTTGGGCCCAGGCCTTAAGCCTTAGCCAGCACTAGTGCCCATGCCTTATGCCTAGCCAGCACTTGTGCCCATGCCTTATGCCTAGCCAGCACTTGTGCCCATGCCTTATGCCTAACCAGCACTTGTGCCCATGCCTTAAGCCTTAGCCAGCACTTGTGCCCATGCCTTAAGCCTTAGCCAGCACTTGTGCCCATGCCTTAAGCCTTAGCCAGCACTTGTGCCCATGCCTTAAGCCTTAGCCAGCACTTGTGCCCATGCCTTAAGCCTTAGCCAGCACTTGTGCCCATGCCTTAAGCCTTAGCCAGCACTTGTGCCCATGCCTTAAGCCTTAGCCAGCACTTGTGCCCATGCCTTAAGCCTTAGCCAGCACTTGTGCCCATGCCTTAAGCCTTAGCCAGCACTTGTGCCCATGCCTTAAGCCTTAGCCAGCACTTGTGCCCATGCCTTAAGCGTTAGCCAGCACTTGTGCCCATGCCTTATGCCTAGCCAGCACTTGTGCCCATGCCTTATGCCTAGCCAGCACTTGTGCCCATGCCTTATGCCTAGCCAGAACTTGTGCCCATGCCTTATGCCTAGCCAGCACTTGTGCCCATGCCTTAAGCCTAGCCAGCACTTGTGCCCATGCCTTAAGCATAGCCAGCACTTGTGCCGTTGCCTTAAGCCTAGCCAGCACTTGTGCCCATGCCTTAAGCCTTAGCCAGCACATGTGCCCATGCCTTAAGCCTTAGCCAGCACTTGTGCCCATGCCTTAAGCCTTAGCCAGCACTTGTGCCTATGCCTTAAGCCTTAGCAAGCACTTGTGCCCATGCCTTAAGCCTTAGCCAGCACTTGTGCCCATGCCTTATGCCTAGCCAGCACTTGTGCCCATGCCTTAAACCTTAGCCAGCGCTTGTGCCCATACCTTATGCCTTAGCCAGCACTTGTGCCCATGCCTTAAGCCTTAGCCAGCATTTGTGCCCATGCCTTAAGCCTTAGCCAGCACTTGTGCCCATGCCTTAAGCCTTAGCCAGCACTTGTGCCTATGCCTTAAGCCTTAGCAAGCACTTGTGCCCATGCCTTAAGCCTTAGCCAGCACTTGTGCCCATGCCTTATGCCTAGCCAGCACTTGTGCCCATGCCTTATGCCTAGCCAGCACTTGTGCCCATGCCTTATGCCTAGCCAGCACTTGTGCCCATGCCTTGCCTTATGCCTAGCCAGCACTTGTGCCCAGGCCTTAAGCCTAGCCAGCACTTGTGCCCAGGCCTTAAGCCTTAGCCAGCACTAGTGCCCATGCCTTATGCCTAGCCAGCACTTGTGTCCATGCCTTAAGCCTTAGCCAGCACTTGTGCCCATGCCTTAAGCCTTAGCCAGCACTTGTGCCTATGCCTTAAGCCTTAGCAAGCACTTGTGCCCATGCCTTAAGCCTTAGCCAGCACTTGTGCCCATGCCTTATGCCTAGCCAGCACTTGTGCCCATGCCTTATGCCTAGCCAGCACTTGTGCCCATGCCTTATGCCTAGCCAGCACTTGTGCCCATGCCTTGCCTTATGCCTAGCCAGCACTTGTGCCCAGGCCTTAAGCCTAGCCAGCACTTGTGCCCAGGCCTTAAGCCTTAGCCAGCACTAGTGCCCATGCCTTATGCCTAGCCAGCACTTGTGCCCATGCCTTAAGCCTTAGCCAGCACTTGTGCCCATGCCTTAAGCCTTAGCCAGCACTTGTGCCCATGCCTTAAGCCTTAGCCAGCACTTGTGCCCATGCCTTAAGCCTTAGCCAGCACTTGTGCCCATGCCTTAAGCCTTAGCCAGCACTTGTGCCCAGGCCTTAAGCCTTAGCCAGCACTTGTGCCCATGCCTTAAGCCTTAGCCAGCATTTGTGCCCATGCCTTAAGCCTTAGCCAGCACTTGTGCCCATGCCTTAAGCCTAGCCAGCACTTGTGCCCATGCCTTATGCCTAGCCAGCACTTGTACCCATGCCTTAAGCCTAGCCATCTCTTGTGCCCATGCCTTAAGCCTAGCCATCACTTGTGCCATTGCCTTAAGCCTAGCCAGCACTTGTGCCGTTGCCTTAAGCCTTAGCCAGCACTTCTGCCCATGCCGTAAGCCTAGCCAGTACTTGTGCCCATGCCTTAAGCCTTAGCCAGCACTTGTGCCCATGCCTTAAGCCTTAGCCAGCACTTGTGCCCATGCCTTAAGCCTTAGCCAGCACTTGTGCCCATGCCTTAAGCCTTAGCCAGCACTTGTGCCCATGCCTTAAGCCTTAGCCAGCACTTGTGCCCATGCCTTAAGCCTTAGCCAGCACTTGTGCCCAGGCCTTAAGCCTTAGCCAGCACTTGTGCCCATGCCTTAAGCCTTAGCCAGCATTTGTGCCCATGCCTTAAGCCTTAGCCAGCACTTGTGCCCATGCCTTAAGCCTAGCCAGCACTTGTGCCCATGCCTTATGCCTAGCCAGCACTTGTACCCATGCCTTAAGCCTAGCCATCTCTTGTGCCCATGCCTTAAGCCTAGCCATCACTTGTGCCGTTGCCTTAAGCCTAGCCAGCACTTGTGCCGTTGCCTTAAGCCTTAGCCAGCACTTCTGCCCATGCCTTAAGCCTAGCCAGTACTTGTGCCCATGCCTTAAGCCTTAGCCAGCACTTGTGCCCATGCCTTAAGCCTTAGCCAGCACTTGTGCCCATGCCTTAAGCCTTAGCCAGCACTTGTGCCCATGCCTTAAGCCTTAGCCAGCACTTGTGCCCATGCCTTAAGCCTTAGCCAGCACTTGTGCCCATGCCTTAAGCCTTAGCCAGCACTTGTGCCCATGCCTTATGCCTAGCCAGCACTTGTGCCCATGCCTTAAGCCTTAGCCAGCACTTGGGCCCATGCCTTAAGCCTAGCCAGCACTTGTGCCCATGCCTTAAGCCTTAGCCAGCACTTGTGCCCATGCCTTAAGCCTTAGCCAGCACTTGTGCCCATGCCTTAAGCCTTAGCCAGCACTTGTGCCCATGCCTTATGCCTAGCCAGCACTTGTGCCCATGCCTTAAGCTTTAGCCAGCACTTGTGCCCATGCCTTAAGCCTTAGCCAGCACATGTGCCCATGCCTTAAGCCTTAGCCAGCACTTGTGCCCATGCCTTATGCCTAGCCAGCACTTGTGCCCATGCCTTATGCCTAGCCAGCACTTGTGCCCATGCCTTATGCCTAGCCAGCACTTGTGCCCATGCCTTAAGCTTTAGCCAGCACTTTTGCCCATGCCTTAAGCCATAGCCAGCACTTGTGCCCATGCCTTAAGCCTTAGCCAGCACTTGTGCCCATGCCTTAAGCCTTAGCCAGCACTTGTGCCCATGCCTTAAGCCTTAGCCAGCACTTGGGCCCAGGCCTTAAGCCTTAGCCAGCACTAGTGCCCATGCCTTATGCCTAGCCAGCACTTGTGCCCATGCCTTATGCCTAGCCAGCACTTGTGCCCATGCCTTATGCCTAACCAGCACTTGTGCCCATGCCTTAAGCCTTAGCCAGCACTTGTGCCCATGCCTTAAGCCTTAGCCAGCACTTGTGCCCATGCCTTAAGCCTTAGCCAGCACTTGTGCCCATGCCTTAAGCCTTAGCCAGCACTTGTGCCCATGCCTTAAGCCTTAGCCAGCACTTGTGCCCATGCCTTAAGCCTTAGCCAGCACTTGTGCCCATGCCTTAAGCCTTAGCCAGCACTTGTGCCCATGCCTTAAGCCTTAGCCAGCACTTGTGCCCATGCCTTAAGCCTTAGCCAGCACTTGTGCCCATGCCTTAAGCGTTAGCCAGCACTTGTGCCCATGCCTTATGCCTAGCCAGCACTTGTGCCCATGCCTTATGCCTAGCCAGCACTTGTGCCCATGCCTTATGCCTAGCCAGAACTTGTGCCCATGCCTTATGCCTAGCCAGCACTTGTGCCCATGCCTTAAGCCTAGCCAGCACTTGTGCCCATGCCTTAAGCATAGCCAGCACTTGTGCCGTTGCCTTAAGCCTAGCCAGCACTTGTGCCCATGCCTTAAGCCTTAGCCAGCACATGTGCCCATGCCTTAAGCCTTAGCCAGCACTTGTGCCCATGCCTTAAGCCTTAGCCAGCACTTGTGGCCATGCCTTAAGCCTTAGCCAGCACTTGTGCCCATGCCATAAGCCTTAGCCAGCACTTGTGCACATGCCGTAAGCCTTAGCCAGCACTTGTGCCCATGCCTTAAGCGTTAGCCAGCACTTGTGCCCATGCCTTAAGCATAGCCAGCACTTGTGCCGTTGCCTTAAGCCTAGCCAGCACTTGTACCTATGCCTTAAGCCTAGCCAGCACTTGTGCCCATGCCTTAAGCCTTAGCCAGCACTTGTGCCCATGCCTTAAGCCTTAGCCAGCACTTGTGCCCATGCCTTAAGCCTTAGCCAGCACTTTTGCCCATGCCTTAAGCCTTAGCCAGCACTTTTGAGCCCCTTGCATGTTTGTTTTTCTGTCTTTAGTTACATGATGGTTATGCACACAGGGCAGGCTTTACGCTCTTCGCTCTTGTCCCGTCTGAATGCGCATGCACGACTGTAATTGGGGAAGAAGGCATTACCCATTTACGGAGGACAGACAAGAAGTGCCTGGTCGCTTGGAGCATGGGGTTATGGAGAGGCTCCGCACTGTACAACAAAGGATCTAGTCCTAAATGTCCAAGTACAGAGTAGAGGGGTGAAAGCTAGCTCTTCACCCCTATGGGTGCCTAACCCTTTATGCAAAGAGTGCAAAGAGTTAGCCGTATGCCTTAAGCCTAGCCAGCACTTGTGCCCATGCCTTAAGCCTTAGCCAGCACTTATGCCCATGCCTTAAGCCTTAGCCAGCACTTGTGCCCATGCCTTAAGCCTTAGCCAGCACTTGTGCCCATGCCTTAAGCCTTAGCCAGCACTTGTGCCCATGCCTTAAGCCTTAGCCAGCACTTGTGCCCATGCCTTAAGCCTTAGCCAGCACTTGTGCACATGCCTTAAGCCTTAGCCAGCACTTGTGCCCATGCCTTAAGCGTTAGCCAGCACTTGTGCCCATGCCTTAAGCATAGCCAGCACTTGTGCCGTTGCCTTAAGCCTAGCCAGCACTTGTACCCATGCCTTAAGCCTAGCCAGCACTTGTGCCCATGCCTTAAGCCTTAGCCAGCACTTGTGCCCATGCCTTAAGCCTTAGCCAGCACTTGTGCCCATGCCTTAAGCCTAGCCAGCACTTGTGCCCATGCCTTAAGCCTTAGCCAGCACTTGTGCCCATGCCTTAAGCCTTAGCCAGCACTTGTGCCCATGCCTTAAGCCTTAGCCAGCACTTTTGCCCATGCCTTAAGCCTTAGCCAGCACTTTTGAGCCCCTTGCATGTTTGTTTTTCTGTCTTTAGTTACATGATGGTTATGCACACAGGGCAGGCTTTACGCTCTTAGCTCTTGTCCCGTCTGAATGCGCATGCACGACTGTAATTGGGGAAGAAGGCATTACCCATTTACGGAGGACAGACAAGAAGTGCCTGGTCGCTTGGAGCATGGGGTTATGGAGAGGCTCCGCACTGTACAACAAAGGATCTAGTCCTAAATGTCCAAGTACAGAGTAGAGGGGTGAAAGCTAGCTCTTCACCCCTATGGGTGCCTAACCCTTTATGCAAAGAGTGCAAAGAGTTAGCCGTATGCCTTAAGCCTAGCCAGCACTTGTGCCCATGCCTTAAGCCTTAGCCAGCACTTATGCCCATGCCTTAAGCCTTAGCCAGCACTTGTGCCCATGCCTTAAGCCTTAGCCAGCACTTGTGCCCATGCCTTAAGCCTTAGCCAGCACTTGTGCCCATGCCTTAGACCTTAGCCAGCACTTGTGCCCATGCCTTAAACCTTAGCCAGCACTTGTGCCCATACCTTATGCCTTAGCCAGCACTTGTGCCCATGCCTTAAGCCTTAGCCAGCATTTGTGCCCATGCCTTAAGCCTTAGCCAGCACTTGTGCCCATGCCTTAAGCCTTAGCCAGCACTTGTGCCCATGCCTTAAGCCTTAGCCAGCACTTGTGCCCATGCCTTAAGCCTTAGCCAGCACTTGTGCCCATGCCTTATGCCTAGCCAGCACTTGTGCCCATGCCTTATGCCTAGCCAGCACTTGTGCCCATGCCTTATGCCTAGCCAGCACTTGTGCCCATGCCTTGCCTTATGCCTAGCCAGCACTTGTGCCCAGGCCTTAAGCCTAGCCAGCACTTGTGCCCAGGCCTTAAGCCTTAGCCAGCACTAGTGCCCATGCCTTATGCCTAGCCAGCACTTGTGTCCATGCCTTATGCCTAGCCAGCACTTGTGCCCATGCCTTAAGCCTTAGCCAGCACTTGTGCCCATGCCTTAAGCCTTAGCCAGCACTTGTGCCCATGCCTTAAGCCTTAGCCAGCACTTGTGCCCATGCCTTAAGCCTTAGCCAGCACTTGTGCCCATGCCTTAAGCCTTAGCCAGCACTTGTGCCCATGCCTTAAGCCTTAGCCAGCACTTGTGCCCAGGCCTTAAGCCTTAGCCAGCACTTGTGCCCATGCCTTAAGCCTTAGCCAGCACTTGTGCCCATGCCTTAAGCCTTAGCCAGCACTTGTGCCCATGCCTTAAGCCTAGCCAGCACTTGTGCCCATGCCTTATGCCTAGCCAGCACTTGTACCCATGCCTTAAGCCTAGCCATCTCTTGTGCCCATGCCTTAAGCCTAGCCATCACTTGTGCCGTTGCCTTAAGCCTATCCAGCACTTGTGCCGTTGCCTTAAGCCTTAGCCAGCACTTCTGCCCATGCCTTAAGCCTAGCCAGTACTTGTGCCCATGCCTTAAGCCTTAGCCAGCACTTGTGCCCATGCCTTAAGCCTTAGCCAGCACTTGTGCCCATGCCTTAAGCCTTAGCCAGCACTTGTGCCCATGCCTTAAGCCTTAGCCAGCACTTGTGCCCATGCCTTATGCCTAGCCAGCACTTGTGCCCATGCCTTATGCCTAGCCAGCACTTGTGCCCATGCCTTATGCCTAGCCAGCACTTGTGCCCATGCCTTAAGCCTAGCCAGCACTTGTGCCCATGCCTTAAGCATAGCCAGCACTTGTGCCGTTGCCTTAAGCCTAGCCAGCACTTGTGCCCATGCCTTAAGCATTAGCCAGCACATGTGCCCATGCCTTAAGCCTTAGCCAGCACTTGTGCCCATGCCTTAAGCCTTAGCCAGCACTTGTGGCCATGCCTTAAGCCTTAGCCAGCACTTGTGCCCATGCCTTAAGCCTTAGCCAGCACTTGTGCACATGCCTTAAGCCTTAGCCAGCACTTGTGCCCATGCCTTAAGCGTTAGCCAGCACTTGTGCCCATGCCTTAAGCATAGCCAGCACTTGTGCCGTTGCCTTAAGCCTAGCCAGCACTTGTACCCATGCCTTAAGCCTAGCCAGCACTTGTGCCCATGCCTTAAGCCTTAGCCAGCACTTGTGCCCATGCCTTAAGCCTTAGCCAGCACTTGTGCCCATGCCTTAAGCCTTAGCCAGCACTTGTGCCCATGCCTTAAGCCTTAGCCAGCACTTGTGCCCATGCCTTAAGCCTTAGCCAGCACTTTTGCCCATGCCTTAAGCCTTAGCCAGCACTTTTGAGCCCCTTGCATGTTTGTTTTTCTGTCTTTAGTTACATGATGGTTATGCACACAGGGCAGGCTTTACGCTCTTCGCTCTTGTCCTGTCTGAATGCGCATGCACGACTGTAATTGGGGAAGAAGGCATTACCCATTTACGGAGGACAGACAAGAAGTGCCTGGTCGCTTGGAGCATGGGGTTATGGAGAGGCTCCGCACTGTACAACAAAGGATCTAGTCCTAAATGTCCAAGTACAGAGTAGAGGGGTGAAAGCTAGCTCTTCACCCCTATGGGTGCCTAACCCTTTATGCAAAGAGTGCAAAGAGTTAGCCGTATGCCTTAAGCCTAGCCAGCACTTGTGCCCATGCCTTAAGCCTTAGCCAGCACTTATGCCCATGCCTTAAGCCTTAGCCAGCACTTGTGCCCATGCCTTAAGCCTTAGCCAGCACTTGTGCCCATGCCTTAAGCCTTAGCCAGCACTTGTGCCCATGCCTTAAGCCTTAGCCAGCACTTGTGCACATGCCTTAAGCCTTAGCCAGCACTTGTGCCCATGCCTTAAGCGTTAGCCAGCACTTGTGCCCATGCCTTAAGCATAGCCAGCACTTGTGCCGTTGCCTTAAGCCTAGCCAGCACTTGTACCCATGCCTTAAGCCTAGCCAGCACTTGTGCCCATGCCTTAAGCCTTAGCCAGCACTTGTGCCCATGCCTTAAGCCTTAGCCAGCACTTGTGCCCATGCCTTAAGCCTTAGCCAGGACTTGTGCCCATGCCTTAAGCCTTAGCCAGCACTTGTGCCCATGCCTTAAGCCTTAGCCAGCACTTGTGCCCATGCCTTAAGCCTTAGCCAGCACTTTTGCCCATGCCTTAAGCCTTAGCCAGCACTTTTGATCCCCTTGCATGTTTGTTTTTCTGTCTTTAGTTACATGATGGTTATGCACACAGGGCAGGCTTTACGCTCTTAGCTCTTGTCCCGTCTGAATGCGCATGCACGACTGTAATTGGGGAAGAAGGCATTACCCATTTACGGAGGACAGACAAGAAGTGCCTGGTCGCTTGGAGCATGGGGTTATGGAGAGGCTCCGCACTGTACAACAAAGGATCTAGTCCTAAATGTCCAAGTACAGAGTAGAGGGGTGAAAGCTAGCTCTTCACCCCTATGGGTGCCTAACCCTTTATGCAAAGAGTGCAAAGAGTTAGCCGTATGCCTTAAGCCTAGCCAGCACTTGTGCCCATGCCTTAAGCCTTAGCCAGCACTTATGCCCATGCCTTAAGCCTTAGCCAGCACTTGTGCCCATGCCTTAAGCCTTAGCCAGCACTTGTGCCCATGCCTTAAGCCTTAGCCAGCACTTGTGCCCATGCCTTAAGCCTTAGCCAGCACTTGTGCCCATGCCTTAAGCCTTAGCCAGCACTTGTGCACATGCCTTAAGCCTTAGCCAGCACTTGTGCCCATGCCTTAAGCGTTAGCCAGCACTTGTGCCCATGCCTTAAGCATAGCCAGCACTTGTGCCGTTGCCTTAAGCCTAGCCAGCACTTGTACCCATGCCTTAAGCCTAGCCAGCACTTGTGCCCATGCCTTAAGCCTTAGCCAGCACTTGTGCCCATGCCTTAAGCCTTAGCCAGCACTTGTGCCCATGCCTTAAGCCTAGCCAGCACTTGTGCCCATGCCTTAAGCCTTAGCCAGCACTTGTGCCCATGCCTTAAGCCTTAGCCAGCACTTGTGCCCATGCCTTAAGCCTTAGCCAGCACTTTTGCCCATGCCTTAAGCCTTAGCCAGCACTTTTGAGCCCCTTGCATGTTTGTTTTTCTGTCTTTAGTTACATGATGGTTATGCACACAGGGCAGGCTTTACGCTCTTAGCTCTTGTCCCGTCTGAATGCGCATGCACGACTGTAATTGGGGAAGAAGGCATTACCCATTTACGGAGGACAGACAAGAAGTGCCTGGTCGCTTGGAGCATGGGGTTATGGAGAGGCTCCGCACTGTACAACAAAGGATCTAGTCCTAAATGTCCAAGTACAGAGTAGAGGGGTGAAAGCTAGCTCTTCACCCCTATGGGTGCCTAACCCTTTATGCAAAGAGTGCAAAGAGTTAGCCGTATGCCTTAAGCCTAGCCAGCACTTGTGCCCATGCCTTAAGCCTTAGCCAGCACTTATGCCCATGCCTTAAGCCTTAGCCAGCACTTGTGCCCATGCCTTAAGCCTTAGCCAGCACTTGTGCCCATGCCTTAAGCCTTAGCCAGCACTTGTGCCCATGCCTTAGACCTTAGCCAGCACTTGTGCCCATGCCTTAAACCTTAGCCAGCACTTGTGCCCATACCTTATGCCTTAGCCAGCACTTGTGCCCATGCCTTAAGCCTTAGCCAGCATTTGTGCCCATGCCTTAAGCCTTAGCCAGCACTTGTGCCCATGCCTTAAGCCTTAGCCAGCACTTGTGCCCATGCCTTAAGCCTTAGCCAGCACTTGTGCCCATGCCTTAAGCCTTAGCCAGCACTTGTGCCCATGCCTTATGCCTAGCCAGCACTTGTGCCCATGCCTTATGCCTAGCCAGCACTTGTGCCCATGCCTTATGCCTAGCCAGCACTTGTGCCCATGCCTTGCCTTATGCCTAGCCAGCACTTGTGCCCAGGCCTTAAGCCTAGCCAGCACTTGTGCCCAGGCCTTAAGCCTTAGCCAGCACTAGTGCCCATGCCTTATGCCTAGCCAGCACTTGTGTCCATGCCTTATGCCTAGCCAGCACTTGTGCCCATGCCTTAAGCCTTAGCCAGCACTTGTGCCCATGCCTTAAGCCTTAGCCAGCACTTGTGCCCATGCCTTAAGCCTTAGCCAGCACTTGTGCCCATGCCTTAAGCCTTAGCCAGCACTTGTGCCCATGCCTTAAGCCTTAGCCAGCACTTGTGCCCATGCCTTAAGCCTTAGCCAGCACTTGTGCCCAGGCCTTAAGCCTTAGCCAGCACTTGTGCCCATGCCTTAAGCCTTAGCCAGCACTTGTGCCCATGCCTTAAGCCTTAGCCAGCACTTGTGCCCATGCCTTAAGCCTAGCCAGCACTTGTGCCCATGCCTTATGCCTAGCCAGCACTTGTACCCATGCCTTAAGCCTAGCCATCTCTTGTGCCCATGCCTTAAGCCTAGCCATCACTTGTGCCGTTGCCTTAAGCCTATCCAGCACTTGTGCCGTTGCCTTAAGCCTTAGCCAGCACTTCTGCCCATGCCTTAAGCCTAGCCAGTACTTGTGCCCATGCCTTAAGCCTTAGCCAGCACTTGTGCCCATGCCTTAAGCCTTAGCCAGCACTTGTGCCCATGCCTTAAGCCTTAGCCAGCACTTGTGCCCATGCCTTAAGCCTTAGCCAGCACTTGTGCCCATGCCTTATGCCTAGCCAGCACTTGTGCCCATGCCTTATGCCTAGCCAGCACTTGTGCCCATGCCTTATGCCTAGCCAGCACTTGTGCCCATGCCTTAAGCCTAGCCAGCACTTGTGCCCATGCCTTAAGCATAGCCAGCACTTGTGCCGTTGCCTTAAGCCTAGCCAGCACTTGTGCCCATGCCTTAAGCATTAGCCAGCACATGTGCCCATGCCTTAAGCCTTAGCCAGCACTTGTGCCCATGCCTTAAGCCTTAGCCAGCACTTGTGGCCATGCCTTAAGCCTTAGCCAGCACTTGTGCCCATGCCTTAAGCCTTAGCCAGCACTTGTGCACATGCCTTAAGCCTTAGCCAGCACTTGTGCCCATGCCTTAAGCGTTAGCCAGCACTTGTGCCCATGCCTTAAGCATAGCCAGCACTTGTGCCGTTGCCTTAAGCCTAGCCAGCACTTGTACCCATGCCTTAAGCCTAGCCAGCACTTGTGCCCATGCCTTAAGCCTTAGCCAGCACTTGTGCCCATGCCTTAAGCCTTAGCCAGCACTTGTGCCCATGCCTTAAGCCTTAGCCAGCACTTGTGCCCATGCCTTAAGCCTTAGCCAGCACTTGTGCCCATGCCTTAAGCCTTAGCCAGCACTTTTGCCCATGCCTTAAGCCTTAGCCAGCACTTTTGAGCCCCTTGCATGTTTGTTTTTCTGTCTTTAGTTACATGATGGTTATGCACACAGGGCAGGCTTTACGCTCTTCGCTCTTGTCCTGTCTGAATGCGCATGCACGACTGTAATTGGGGAAGAAGGCATTACCCATTTACGGAGGACAGACAAGAAGTGCCTGGTCGCTTGGAGCATGGGGTTATGGAGAGGCTCCGCACTGTACAACAAAGGATCTAGTCCTAAATGTCCAAGTACAGAGTAGAGGGGTGAAAGCTAGCTCTTCACCCCTATGGGTGCCTAACCCTTTATGCAAAGAGTGCAAAGAGTTAGCCGTATGCCTTAAGCCTAGCCAGCACTTGTGCCCATGCCTTAAGCCTTAGCCAGCACTTATGCCCATGCCTTAAGCCTTAGCCAGCACTTGTGCCCATGCCTTAAGCCTTAGCCAGCACTTGTGCCCATGCCTTAAGCCTTAGCCAGCACTTGTGCCCATGCCTTAAGCCTTAGCCAGCACTTGTGCACATGCCTTAAGCCTTAGCCAGCACTTGTGCCCATGCCTTAAGCATTAGCCAGCACTTGTGCCCATGCCTTAAGCATAGCCAGCACTTGTGCCGTTGCCTTAAGCCTAGCCAGCACTTGTACCCATGCCTTAAGCCTAGCCAGCACTTGTGCCCATGCCTTAAGCCTTAGCCAGCACTTGTGCCCATGCCTTAAGCCTTAGCCAGCACTTGTGCCCATGCCTTAAGCCTTAGCCAGGACTTGTGCCCATGCCTTAAGCCTTAGCCAGCACTTGTGCCCATGCCTTAAGCCTTAGCCAGCACTTGTGCCCATGCCTTAAGCCTTAGCCAGCACTTTTGCCCATGCCTTAAGCCTTAGCCAGCACTTTTGATCCCCTTGCATGTTTGTTTTTCTGTCTTTAGTTACATGATGGTTATGCACACAGGGCAGGCTTTACGCTCTTAGCTCTTGTCCCGTCTGAATGCGCATGCACGACTGTAATTGGGGAAGAAGGCATTACCCATTTACGGAGGACAGACAAGAAGTGCCTGGTCGCTTGGAGCATGGGGTTATGGAGAGGCTCCGCACTGTACAACAAAGGATCTAGTCCTAAATGTCCAAGTACAGAGTAGAGGGGTGAAAGATAGCTCTTCACCCCTATGGGTGCCTAACCCTTTATGAAAAGAGTGCAAAGAGTTAGCCGTATGCCTAAAGCCTAGCCAGCACTTGTGCCCATGCCTTAAGCCTTAGCCAGCACTTATGCCCATGCCTTAAGCCTTAGCCAGCACTTGTGCCCATGCCTTAAGCCTTAGCCAGCACTTGTGCCCATGCCTTAAGCCTTAGCCAGCACTTATGCCCATGCCTTAGACCTTAGCCAGCACTTGTGCCCATGCCTTAAACCTTAGCCAGCACTTGTGCCCATACCTTAAGCCTTAGCCAGCACTTGTGCCCATGCCTTAAGCCTTACCCAGCATTTGTGCCCATGCCTTAAGCCTTAGCCAGCACTTGTGCCCATGCCTTAAGCCTTAGCCAGCACTTGTGCCCATGCCTTAAGCCTTAGCCAGCACTTGTGCCCATGCCTTAAGCCTTAGCCAGCACTTGTGCCCATGCCTTATGCATAGCCAGCACTTGTGCCCATGCCTTATGCCTAGCCAGCACTTGTGCCCATGCCTTATGCCTAGCCAGCACTTGTGCCCATGCCTTGCCTTATGCCTAGCCAGCACTTGTGCCCATGCCTTAAGCCTTAGCCAGCACTTGTGCCCATGCCTTATGCCTAGCCAGCACTTGTGCCCATGCCTTAAGCCTAGCCATCTCTTGTGCCCATGCCTTAAGCCTAGCCATCACTTGTGCCGTTGCCTTAAGCCTAGCCAGCACTTGTGCCGTTGCCTTAAGCCTTAGCCAGCACTTCTGCCCATGCCTTAAGCCTAGCCAGTACTTGTGCCCATGCCTTAAGCCTTAGCCAGCACTTGTGCCCATGCCTTAAGCCTTAGCCAGCACTTGTGCCCATGACTTAAGCCTTAGCCAGCACTTGTGCCCATGCCTTAAGCCTTAACCAGCACTTGTGCCCATGCCTTATGCCTAGCCAGCACTTGTGCCCATGCCTTATGCCTAGCCAGCACTTGTGCCCATGCCTTATGCCTAGCCAGCACTTGTGCTCATGCCTTAAGCCTAGCCAGCACTTGTGCCCATGCCTTAAGCCTAGCCAGCACTTGTGCCGTTGCCTTAAGCATAGCCAGCACTTGTGCCGTTGCCTTAAGCATAGCCAGCACTTGTGCCCATGCCTTAAGCCTAGCCAGTACTTGTGCCCATGCCTTAAGCCTTAGCCAGCACTTGTGCCCATGCCTTAAGCCTTAGCCAGCACTTGTGCCCATGCCTTAAGCCTTAGCCAGCACTTGTGCCCATGCCTTAAGCCTTAGCCAGCACTTGTGCCCATGCCTTAAGCCTTAGCCAGCACTTGTGCCCATGCCTTAAGCCTTAGCCAGCACTTGTGCCCATGCCTTATGCCTAGCCAGCACTTGTGCCCATGCCTTAAGCCTTAGCCAGCACTTGTGCCCATGCCTTAAGCCTAGCCAGCACTTGTGCCCATGCCTTAAGCCTTAGCCAGCACTTGTGCCCATGCCTTAAGCCTTAGCCAGCACTTGTGCATATGCCTTAAGCCTTAGCCAGCACTTGTGCCCATGCCTTATGCCTAGCCAGCACTTGTGCCCATGCCTTAAGCTTTAGCCAGCACTTGTGCCCATGCCTTAAGCCTTAGCCAGCACATGTGCCCATGCCTTAAGCCTTAGCCAGCACTTGTGCCCATGCCTTATGCCTAGCCAGCGCTTGTGCCCATGCCTTATGCCTAGCCAGCACTTGTGCCCATGCCTTAAGCTTTAGCCAGCACTTGTGCCCATGCCTTAAGCCTTAGCCAGCACTTGTGCCCATGCCTTAAGCCTTAGCCAGCACTTGTGCCCATGCCTTAAGCCTTAGCCAGCACTTGTGCCCATGCCTTAAGCCTTAGCCAGCACTTGTGCCCATGCCTTAAGCCTTAGCCAGCACTTGTGCCCATGCCTTAAGCCTTAGCCAGCACTTGTGCCCATGCCTTAAGCCTTAGCCAGCACTTGTGCCCATGCCTTAAGCCTTAGCCAGCACTTGTGCCCATGCCTTAAGCCTTAGCCAGCACTTGTGCCCATGCCTTATGCTTAGCCAGCACTTGTGCCCATGCCTTATGCCTAGCCAGCACTTGTGCCCATGCCTTATGCCTAGCCAGAACTTGTGCCCATGCCTTATGCCTAGCCAGCACTTGTGCCCATGCCTTAAGCCTAGCCAGCACTTGTGCCCATGCCTTAAGCATAGCCAGCACTTGTGCCGTTGCCTTAAGCCTAGCCAGCACTTGTGCCCATGCCTTAAGCCTTAGCCAGCACTTGTGCCCATGCCTTAAGCCTTTTGCCAGCACATGTGCCCATGCCTTAAGCCTTAGCCAGCACTTGTGCCCATGCCTTAAGCCTTAGCCAGCACTTGTGCCCATGCCTTAAGCCTAGCCATCTCTTGTGCCCATGCCTTAAGCATAGCCATCACTTGTGCCGTTGCCTTAAGCCTAGCCAGCACTTGTGCCGTTGCCTTAAGCCTTAGCCAGCACTTCTGCCCATGCCTTAAGCCTAGCCAGTACTTGTGCCCATGCCTTAAGCCTTAGCCAGCACTTGTGCCCATGCCTTAAGCCTTAGCCAGCACTTGTGCCCATGCCTTAAGCCTTAGCCAGCACTTGTGCCCATGCCTTAAGCCTTAACCAGCACTTGTGCCCATGCCTTATGCCTAGCCAGCACTTGTGCCCATGCCTTATGCCTAGCCAGCACTTGTGCCCATGCCTTATGCCTAGCCAGCACTTGTGCTCATGCCTTATTCCTAGCCAGCACTTGTGCCCATGCCTTAAGCCTAGCCAGCACTTGTGCCATTGCCTTAAGCATAGCCAGCACTTGTGCCGTTGCCTTAAGCATAGCCAGCACTTGTGCCCATGCCTTAAGCCTAGCCAGTACTTGTGCCCATGCCTTAAGCCTTAGCCAGCACTTGTGCCCATGCTTTAAGCCTTAGCCAGCACTTGTGCCCATGCCTTAAGCCTTAGCCAGCACTTGTGCCCATGCCTTAAGCCTTAGCCAGCACTTGTGCCCATGCCTTAAGCCTTAGCCAGCACTTGTGCCCATGCCTTAAGCCTTAACCAGCACTTGTGCCCATGCCTTATGCCTAGCCAGCACTTGTGCCCATGCCTTATGCCTAGCCAGCACTTGTGCCCATGCCTTATGCCTAGCCAGCACTTGTGCTCATGCCTTAAGCCTAGCCAGCACTTGTGCCCATGCCTTAAGCCTAGCCAGCACTTGTGCCGTTGCCTTAAGCATAGCCAGCACTTGTGCCGTTGCCTTAAGCATAGCCAGCACTTGTGCCCATGCCTTAAGCCTAGCCAGTACTTGTGCCCATGCCTTAAGCCTTAGCCAGCACTTGTGCCCATGCCTTAAGCCTTAGCCAGCACTTGTGCAAAATGCCTTAAGCCTTAGCCAGCACTTGTGCCCATGCCTTAAGCCTTAGCCAGCACTTGTGCCCATGCCTTAAGCCTTAGCCAGCACTTGTGCCCATGCCTTAAGCCTTAGCCAGCACTTGTGCCCATGCCTTAAGCCTTAGCCAGCACTTGTGCCCATGCCTTATGCCTAGCCAGCACTTGTGCCCATGCCTTAAGCCTTAGCCAGCACTTGTGCCCATGCCTTAAGCCTAGCCAGCACTTGTGCCCATGCCTTAAGCCTTAGCCAGCACTTGTGCCCATGCCTTAAGCCTTAGCCAGCACTTGTGCATATGCCTTAAGCCTTAGCCAGCACTTGTGCCCATGCCTTATGCCTAGCCAGCACTTGTGCCCATGCCTTAAGCTTTAGCCAGCACTTGTGCCCATGCCTTAAGCCTTAGCCAGCACATGTGCCCATGCCTTAAGCCTTAGCCAGCACTTGTGCCCATGCCTTATGCCTAGCCAGCACTTGTGTCCATGCCTTATGCCTAGCCAGCACTTGTGCCCATGCCTTAAGCTTTAGCCAGCACTTGTGCCCATGCCTTAAGCCTTAGCCAGCACTTGTGCCCATGCCTTAAGCCTTAGCCAGCACTTGTGCCCATGCCTTAAGCCTTAGCCAGCACTTGTGCCCATGCCTTAAGCCTTAGCCAGCACTTGTGCCCATGCCTTAAGCCTTAGCCAGCACTTGTGCCCATGCCTTAAGCCTTAGCCAGCACTTGTGCCCATGCCTTAAGCCTTAGCCAGCACTTGTGCCCATGCCTTAAGCCTTAGCCAGCACTTGTGCCCATGCCTTAAGACTTAGCCAGCACTTGTGCCCATGCCTTATGCCTAGCCAGCACTTGTGCCCATGCCTTATGCCTAGCCAGCACTTGTGCCCATGCCTTATGCCTAGCCAGAACTTGTGCCCATGCCTTATGCCTAGCCAGCACTTGTGCCCATGCCTTAAGCCTAGCCAGCACTTGTGCCCATGCCTTAAGCATAGCCAGCACTTGTGCCGTTGCCTTAAGCCTAGCCAGCACTTGTGCCCATGCCTTAAGCCTTAGCCAGCACTTGTGCCCATGCCTTAAGCCTTAGCCAGCACATGTGCCCATGCCTTAAGCCTTAGCCAGCACTTGTGACCATGCCTTAAGCCTTAGCCAGCACTTGTGCCCATGCCTTAAGCCTTAGCCAGCACTTGTGCCCATGCCTTAAGCCTTAGCCAGCACTTGTGCACATGCCTTAAGCCTTAGCCAGCACTTGTGCCCATGCCTTAAGCGTTAGCCAGCACTTGTGCCCATGCCTTAAGCATAGCCAGCACTTGTGCCGTTGCCTTAAGCCTAGCCAGCACTTGTACGCATGCCTTAAGCCTAGCCAGCACTTGTGCCCATGCCTTAAGCCTTAGCCAGCACTTGTGCCCATGCCTTAAGCCTTAGCCAGCACTTGTGCCCATGCCTTAAGCCTTAGCCAGCACTTGTGCCCATGCCTTAAGCCTTAGCCAGCACTTGTGCCCATGCCTTATGCCTAGCCAGCACTTGTGCCCATGCCTTATGCCTAGCCAGCACTTGTGCCCATGCCTTATGCCTAGCCAGCACTTGTGCCCATGCCTTAAGCCTTAGCCAGCACTTGTGCCCATGCCTTAAGCCTAGCCAGCACTTGTGCCCATGCCTTATGCCTAGCCAGCACTTGTACCCATGCCTTAAGCCTAGCCATCTCTTGTGCCCATGCCTTAAGCCTAGCCATCACTTGTGCCGTTGCCTTAAGCCTAGCCAGCACTTGTGCCATTGCCTTAAGCCTTAGCCAGCACTTCTGCCCATGCCTTAAGCCTAGCCAGTAATTGTGCCCATGCCTTAAGCCTTAGCCAGCACTTGTGCCCATGCCTTAAGCCTTAGCCAGCACTTGTGCCCATGCCTTAAGCCTTAACCAGCACTTGTGCCCATGCCTTATGCCTAGCCAGCACTTGTGCCCATGCCTTATGCCTAGCCAGCACTTGTGCCCATGCCTTATGCCTAGCCAGCACTTGTGCTCATGCCTTAATCCTAGCCAGCACTTGTGCCCATGCCTTAAGCCTAGCCAGCACTTGTGCCGTTGCCTTAAGCATAGCCAGCACTTGTGCCGTTGCCTTAATCATAGCCAGCACTTGTGCCCATGCCTTAAGCCTAGCCAGTACTTGTGCCCATGCCTTAAGCCTTAGCCAGCACTTGTGCCCATGCCTTAAGCCTTAGCCAGCACTTGTGCCCATGCCTTAAGCCTTAGCCAGCACTTGTGCCCATGCCTTAAGCCTTAGCCAGCACTTGTGCCCATGCCTTAAGCATTAGCCAGCACTTGTGCCCATGCCTTAAGCCTTAGCCAATCACTTGTGCCCATGCCTTATGCCTAGCCAGCACTTGTGCCCATGCCTTTAGCCTTAGCCAGCACTTGTGCCCATGCCTTAAGCCTAGCCAGCACTTGTGCCCATGCCTTAAGCCTTAGCCATCACTTGTGCCCATGCCTTAAGCCTTAGCCAGCACTTGTGCCCATGCCTTAAGCCTTAGCCAGCACTTGTGCCCATGCCTTATGCCTAGCCAGCACTTGTGCCCATGCCTTATGCCTAGCCAGCACTTGTGCCCATGCCTTATGCCTAGCCAGCACTTGTGCCCATGCCTTAAGCCTAGCCAGCACTTGTGCCCATGCCTTAAGCATAGCCAGCACTTGTGCCGTTGCCTTAAGCCTAGCCAGCACTTGTGCCCATGCCTTAAGCATTAGCCAGCACATGTGCCCATGCCTTAAGCCTTAGCCAGCACTTGTGCCCATGCCTTAAGCCTTAGCCAGCACTTGTGGCCATGCCTTAAGCCTTAGCCAGCACTTGTGCCCATGCCTTAAGCCTTAGCCAGCACTTGTGCACATGCCTTAAGCCTTAGCCAGCACTTGTGCCCATGCCTTAAGCGTTAGCCAGCACTTGTGCCCATGCCTTAAGCATAGCCAGCACTTGTGCCGTTGCCTTAAGCCTAGCCAGCACTTGTACCCATGCCTTAAGCCTAGCCAGCACTTGTGCCCATGCCTTAAGCCTTAGCCAGCACTTGTGCCCATGCCTTAAGCCTTAGCCAGCACTTGTGCCCATGCCTTAAGCCTTAGCCAGCACTTGTGCCCATGCCTTAAGCCTTAGCCAGCACTTGTGCCCATGCCTTAAGCCTTAGCCAGCACTTTTGCCCATGCCTTAAGCCTTAGCCAGCACTTTTGAGCCCCTTGCATGTTTGTTTTTCTGTCTTTAGTTACATGATGGTTATGCACACAGGGCAGGCTTTACGCTCTTCGCTCTTGTCCTGTCTGAATGCGCATGCACGACTGTAATTGGGGAAGAAGGCATTACCCATTTACGGAGGACAGACAAGAAGTGCCTGGTCGCTTGGAGCATGGGGTTATGGAGAGGCTCCGCACTGTACAACAAAGGATCTAGTCCTAAATGTCCAAGTACAGAGTAGAGGGGTGAAAGCTAGCTCTTCACCCCTATGGGTGCCTAACCCTTTATGCAAAGAGTGCAAAGAGTTAGCCGTATGCCTTAAGCCTAGCCAGCACTTGTGCCCATGCCTTAAGCCTTAGCCAGCACTTATGCCCATGCCTTAAGCCTTAGCCAGCACTTGTGCCCATGCCTTAAGCCTTAGCCAGCACTTGTGCCCATGCCTTAAGCCTTAGCCAGCACTTGTGCCCATGCCTTAAGCCTTAGCCAGCACTTGTGCACATGCCTTAAGCCTTAGCCAGCACTTGTGCCCATGCCTTAAGCGTTAGCCAGCACTTGTGCCCATGCCTTAAGCATAGCCAGCACTTGTGCCGTTGCCTTAAGCCTAGCCAGCACTTGTACCCATGCCTTAAGCCTAGCCAGCACTTGTGCCCATGCCTTAAGCCTTAGCCAGCACTTGTGCCCATGCCTTAAGCCTTAGCCAGCACTTGTGCCCATGCCTTAAGCCTTAGCCAGGACTTGTGCCCATGCCTTAAGCCTTAGCCAGCACTTGTGCCCATGCCTTAAGCCTTAGCCAGCACTTGTGCCCATGCCTTAAGCCTTAGCCAGCACTTTTGCCCATGCCTTAAGCCTTAGCCAGCACTTTTGATCCCCTTGCATGTTTGTTTTTCTGTCTTTAGTTACATGATGGTTATGCACACAGGGCAGGCTTTACGCTCTTAGCTCTTGTCCCGTCTGAATGCGCATGCACGACTGTAATTGGGGAAGAAGGCATTACCCATTTACGGAGGACAGACAAGAAGTGCCTGGTCGCTTGGAGCATGGGGTTATGGAGAGGCTCCGCACTGTACAACAAAGGATCTAGTCCTAAATGTCCAAGTACAGAGTAGAGGGGTGAAAGATAGCTCTTCACCCCTATGGGTGCCTAACCCTTTATGAAAAGAGTGCAAAGAGTTAGCCGTATGCCTAAAGCCTAGCCAGCACTTGTGCCCATGCCTTAAGCCTTAGCCAGCACTTATGCCCATGCCTTAAGCCTTAGCCAGCACTTGTGCCCATGCCTTAAGCCTTAGCCAGCACTTGTGCCCATGCCTTAAGCCTTAGCCAGCACTTATGCCCATGCCTTAGACCTTAGCCAGCACTTGTGCCCATGCCTTAAACCTTAGCCAGCACTTGTGCCCATACCTTAAGCCTTAGCCAGCACTTGTGCCCATGCCTTAAGCCTTACCCAGCATTTGTGCCCATGCCTTAAGCCTTAGCCAGCACTTGTGCCCATGCCTTAAGCCTTAGCCAGCACTTGTGCCCATGCCTTAAGCCTTAGCCAGCACTTGTGCCCATGCCTTAAGCCTTATCCAGCACTTGTGCCCATGCCTTATGCATAGCCAGCACTTGTGCCCATGCCTTATGCCTAGCCAGCACTTGTGCCCATGCCTTATGCCTAGCCAGCACTTGTGCCCATGCCTTGCCTTATGCCTAGCCAGCACTTGTGCCCATGCCTTAAGCCTTAGCCAGCACTTGTGCCCATGCCTTATGCCTAGCCAGCACTTGTGCCCATGCCTTAAGCCTAGCCATCTCTTGTGCCCATGCCTTAAGCCTAGCCATCACTTGTGCCGTTGCCTTAAGCCTAGCCAGCACTTGTGCCGTTGCCTTAAGCCTTAGTCAGCACTTCTGCCCATGCCTTAAGCCTAGCCAGTACTTGTGCCCATGCCTTAAGCCTTAGCCAGCACTTGTGCCCATGCCTTAAGCCTTAGCCAGCACTTGTGCCCATGACTTAAGCCTTAGCCAGCACTTGTGCCCATGCCTTAAGCCTTAACCAGCACTTGTGCCCATGCCTTATGCCTAGCCAGCACTTGTGCCCATGCCTTATGCCTAGCCAGCACTTGTGCCCATGCCTTATGCCTAGCCAGCACTTGTGCTCATGCCTTAAGCCTAGCCAGCACTTGTGCCCATGCCTTAAGCCTAGCCAGCACTTGTGCCGTTGCCTTAAGCATAGCCAGCACTTGTGCCGTTGCCTTAAGCATAGCCAGCACTTGTGCCCATGCCTTAAGCCTAGCCAGTACTTGTGCCCATGCCTTAAGCCTTAGCCAGCACTTGTGCCCATGCCTTAAGCCTTAGCCAGCACTTGTGCCCATGCCTTAAGCCTTAGCCAGCACTTGTGCCCATGCCTTAAGCCTTAGCCAGCACTTGTGCCCATGCCTTAAGCCTTAGCCAGCACTTGTGCCCATGCCTTAAGCCTTAGCCAGCACTTGTGCCCATGCCTTATGCCTAGCCAGCACTTGTGCCCATGCCTTAAGCCTTAGCCAGCACTTGTGCCCATGCCTTAAGCCTAGCCAGCACTTGTGCCCATGCCTTAAGCCTTAGCCAGCACTTGTGCCCATGCCTTAAGCCTTAGCCAGCACTTGTGCATATGCCTTAAGCCTTAGCCAGCACTTGTGCCCATGCCTTATGCCTAGCCAGCACTTGTGCCCATGCCTTAAGCTTTAGCCAGCACTTGTGCCCATGCCTTAAGCCTTAGCCAGCACATGTGCCCATGCCTTAAGCCTTAGCCAGCACTTGTGCCCATGCCTTATGCCTAGCCAGCGCTTGTGCCCATGCCTTATGCCTAGCCAGCACTTGTGCCCATGCCTTAAGCTTTAGCCAGCACTTGTGCCCATGCCTTAAGCCTTAGCCAGCACTTGTGCCCATGCCTTAAGCCTTAGCCAGCACTTGTGCCCATGCCTTAAGCCTTAGCCAGCACTTGTGCCCATGCCTTAAGCCTTAGCCAGCACTTGTGCCCATGCCTTAAGCCTTAGCCAGCACTTGTGCCCATGCCTTAAGCCTTAGCCAGCACTTGTGCCCATGCCTTAAGCCTTAGCCAGCACTTGTGCCCATGCCTTAAGCCTTAGCCAGCACTTGTGCCCATGCCTTAAGCCTTAGCCAGCACTTGTGCCCATGCCTTATGCCTAGCCAGCACTTGTGCCCATGCCTTATGCCTAGCCAGCACTTGTGCCCATGCCTTATGCCTAGCCAGAACTTGTGCCCATGCCTTATGCCTAGCCAGCACTTGTGCCCATGCCTTAAGCCTAGCCAGCACTTGTGCCCATGCCTTAAGCATAGCCAGCACTTGTGCCGTTGCCTTAAGCCTAGCCAGCACTTGTGCCCATGCCTTAAGCCTTAGCCAGCACTTGTGCCCATGCCTTAAGCCTTTTGCCAGCACATGTGCCCATGCCTTAAGCCTTAGCCAGCACTTGTGCCCATGCCTTAAGCCTTAGCCAGCACTTGTGCCCATGCCTTAAGCCTAGCCATCTCTTGTGCCCATGCCTTAAGCATAGCCATCACTTGTGCCGTTGCCTTAAGCCTAGCCAGCACTTGTGCCGTTGCCTTAAGCCTTAGCCAGCACTTCTGCCCATGCCTTAAGCCTAGCCAGTACTTGTGCCCATGCCTTAAGCCTTAGCCAGCACTTGTGCCCATGCCTTAAGCCTTAGCCAGCACTTGTGCCCATGCCTTAAGCCTTAGCCAGCACTTGTGCCCATGCCTTAAGCCTTAACCAGCACTTGTGCCCATGCCTTATGCCTAGCCAGCACTTGTGCCCATGCCTTATGCCTAGCCAGCACTTGTGCCCATGCCTTATGCCTAGCCAGCACTTGTGCTCATGCCTTATTCCTAGCCAGCACTTGTGCCCATGCCTTAAGCCTAGCCAGCACTTGTGCCATTGCCTTAAGCATAGCCAGCACTTGTGCCGTTGCCTTAAGCATAGCCAGCACTTGTGCCCATGCCTTAAGCCTAGCCAGTACTTGTGCCCATGCCTTAAGCCTTAGCCAGCACTTGTGCCCATGCTTTAAGCCTTAGCCAGCACTTGTGCCCATGCCTTAAGCCTTAGCCAGCACTTGTGCCCATGCCTTAAGCCTTAGCCAGCACTTGTGCCCATGCCTTAAGCCTTAGCCAGCACTTGTGCCCATGCCTTAAGCCTTAACCAGCACTTGTGCCCATGCCTTATGCCTAGCCAGCACTTGTGCCCATGCCTTATGCCTAGCCAGCACTTGTGCCCATGCCTTATGCCTAGCCAGCACTTGTGCTCATGCCTTAAGCCTAGCCAGCACTTGTGCCCATGCCTTAAGCCTAGCCAGCACTTGTGCCGTTGCCTTAAGCATAGCCAGCACTTGTGCCGTTGCCTTAAGCATAGCCAGCACTTGTGCCCATGCCTTAAGCCTAGCCAGTACTTGTGCCCATGCCTTAAGCCTTAGCCAGCACTTGTGCCCATGCCTTAAGCCTTAGCCAGCACTTGTGCAAAATGCCTTAAGCCTTAGCCAGCACTTGTGCCCATGCCTTAAGCCTTAGCCAGCACTTGTGCCCATGCCTTAAGCCTTAGCCAGCACTTGTGCCCATGCCTTAAGCCTTAGCCAGCACTTGTGCCCATGCCTTAAGCCTTAGCCAGCACTTGTGCCCATGCCTTATGCCTAGCCAGCACTTGTGCCCATGCCTTAAGCCTTAGCCAGCACTTGTGCCCATGCCTTAAGCCTAGCCAGCACTTGTGCCCATGCCTTAAGCCTTAGCCAGCACTTGTGCCCATGCCTTAAGCCTTAGCCAGCACTTGTGCATATGCCTTAAGCCTTAGCCAGCACTTGTGCCCATGCCTTATGCCTAGCCAGCACTTGTGCCCATGCCTTAAGCTTTAGCCAGCACTTGTGCCCATGCCTTAAGCCTTAGCCAGCACATGTGCCCATGCCTTAAGCCTTAGCCAGCACTTGTGCCCATGCCTTATGCCTAGCCAGCACTTGTGTCCATGCCTTATGCCTAGCCAGCACTTGTGCCCATGCCTTAAGCTTTAGCCAGCACTTGTGCCCATGCCTTAAGCCTTAGCCAGCACTTGTGCCCATGCCTTAAGCCTTAGCCAGCACTTGTGCCCATGCCTTAAGCCTTAGCCAGCACTTGTGCCCATGCCTTAAGCCTTAGCCAGCACTTGTGCCCATGCCTTAAGCCTTAGCCAGCACTTGTGCCCATGCCTTAAGCCTTAGCCAGCACTTGTGCCCATGCCTTAAGCCTTAGCCAGCACTTGTGCCCATGCCTTAAGCCTTAGCCAGCACTTGTGCCCATGCCTTAAGACTTAGCCAGCACTTGTGCCCATGCCTTATGCCTAGCCAGCACTTGTGCCCATGCCTTATGCCTAGCCAGCACTTGTGCCCATGCCTTATGCCTAGCCAGAACTTGTGCCCATGCCTTATGCCTAGCCAGCACTTGTGCCCATGCCTTAAGCCTAGCCAGCACTTGTGCCCATGCCTTAAGCATAGCCAGCACTTGTGCCGTTGCCTTAAGCCTAGCCAGCACTTGTGCCCATGCCTTAAGCCTTAGCCAGCACTTGTGCCCATGCCTTAAGCCTTAGCCAGCACATGTGCCCATGCCTTAAGCCTTAGCCAGCACTTGTGACCATGCCTTAAGCCTTAGCCAGCACTTGTGCCCATGCCTTAAGCCTTAGCCAGCACTTGTGCCCATGCCTTAAGCCTTAGCCAGCACTTGTGCACATGCCTTAAGCCTTAGCCAGCACTTGTGCCCATGCCTTAAGCGTTAGCCAGCACTTGTGCCCATGCCTTAAGCATAGCCAGCACTTGTGCCGTTGCCTTAAGCCTAGCCAGCACTTGTACGCATGCCTTAAGCCTAGCCAGCACTTGTGCCCATGCCTTAAGCCTTAGCCAGCACTTGTGCCCATGCCTTAAGCCTTAGCCAGCACTTGTGCCCATGCCTTAAGCCTTAGCCAGCACTTGTGCCCATGCCTTAAGCCTTAGCCAGCACTTGTGCCCATGCCTTATGCCTAGCCAGCACTTGTGCCCATGCCTTATGCCTAGCCAGCACTTGTGCCCATGCCTTATGCCTAGCCAGCACTTGTGCCCATGCCTTAAGCCTTAGCCAGCACTTGTGCCCATGCCTTAAGCCTAGCCAGCACTTGTGCCCATGCCTTATGCCTAGCCAGCACTTGTACCCATGCCTTAAGCCAAGCCATCTCTTGTGCCCATGCCTTAAGCCTAGCCATCACTTGTGCCGTTGCCTTAAGCCTAGCCAGCACTTGTGCCATTGCCTTAAGCCTTAGCCAGCACTTCTGCCCATGCCTTAAGCCTAGCCAGTAATTGTGCCCATGCCTTAAGCCTTAGCCAGCACTTGTGCCCATGCCTTAAGCCTTAGCCAGCACTTGTGCCCATGCCTTAAGCCTTAACCAGCACTTGTGCCCATGCCTTATGCCTAGCCAGCACTTGTGCCCATGCCTTATGCCTAGCCAGCACTTGTGCCCATGCCTTATGCCTAGCCAGCACTTGTGCTCATGCCTTAATCCTAGCCAGCACTTGTGCCCATGCCTTAAGCCTAGCCAGCACTTGTGCCGTTGCCTTAAGCATAGCCAGCACTTGTGCCGTTGCCTTAATCATAGCCAGCACTTGTGCCCATGCCTTAAGCCTAGCCAGTACTTGTGCCCATGCCTTAAGCCTTAGCCAGCACTTGTGCCCATGCCTTAAGCCTTAGCCAGCACTTGTGCCCATGCCTTAAGCCTTAGCCAGCACTTGTGCCCATGCCTTAAGCCTTAGCCAGCACTTGTGCCCATGCCTTAAGCATTAGCCAGCACTTGTGCCCATGCCTTAAGCCTTAGCCAGCACTTGTGCCCATGCCTTATGCCTAGCCAGCACTTGTGCCCATGCCTTTAGCCTTAGCCAGCACTTGTGCCCATGCCTTAAGCCTAGCCAGCACTTGTGCCCATGCCTTAAGCCTTAGCCATCACTTGTGCCCATGCCTTAAGCCTTAGCCAGCACTTGCGCATATGCCTTAAGCCTTAGCCAGCACTTGTGCCCATGCCTTATGCCTAGCCAGCACTTGTGCCCATGCCTTAAGCTTTAGCCAGCACTTGTGCCCATGCCTTAAGCCTTAGTCAGCACATGTGCCCATGCCTTAAGCCTTAGCCAGCACTTGTGTCCATGCCTTATGCCTAGCCAGCACTTGTGCCCATGCCTTAAGCCTTAGCCAGCACTTGTGCCCATGCCTTAAGCCTTAGCCAGCACTTGTGCCCATGCCTTAAGCCTTAGCCAGCACTTGTGCCCATGCCTTAAGCCTTAGCCAGCACTTGTGCCCATGCCTTAAGCCTTAGCCAGCACTTGTGCCCATGCCTTAAGCCTTAGCCAGCACTTGTGCCCATGCCTTAAGCCTTAGCCAGCACTTGTGCCCATGCCTTAAGCCTTAGCCAGCACTTGTGCCCATGCCTTATGCCTAGCCAGCACTTGTGCCCATGCCTTATGCCTAGCCAGCACTTGTGCCCATGCCTTATGCCTAGCCAGAACTTGTGCCCATGCCTTATGCCTAGCCAGCACTTGTGCCCATGCCTTAAGCCTAGCCAGCACTTGTGCCCATGCCTTAAGCATAGCCAGCACTTGTGCCGTTGCCTTAAGCCTAGCCAGCACTTGTGCCCATGCCTTAAGCCTTAGCCAGCACTTGTGCCCATGCCTTAAGCCTTAGCCAGCACTTGTGCCCATGCCTTAAGCCTTAGCCAGCACTTGTGCACATGCCTTAAGCCTTAGCCAGCACTTGTGCCCATGCCTTAAGCGTTAGCCAGCACTTGTGCCCATGCCTTAAGCATAGCCAGCACTTGTGCCGTTGCCTTAAGCCTAGCCAGCACTTGTACCCATGCCTTAAGCCTAGCCAGCACTTGTGCCCATGCCTTAAGCCTTAGCCAGCACTTGTGCCCATGCCTTAAGCCTTAGCCAGCACTTGTGCCCATGCCTTAAGCCTTAGCCAGCACTTGTGCCCATGCCTTAAGCCTTAGCCAGCACTTGTGCCCATGCCTTATGCCTAGCCAGCACTTGTGCCCATGCCTTATGCCTAGCCAGCACTTGTGCCCATGCCTTATGCCTAGCCAGCACTTGTGCCCATGCCTTGCCTTATGCCTAGCCAGCACTTGTGCCCATGCCTTAAGCCTTAGCCAGCACTTTTGAGCCCCTTGCATGTTTGTTTTTCTGTCTTTAGTTACATGATGGTTATGCACACAGGGCAGGCTTTACGCTCTTCGCTCTTGTCCCGTCTGAATGCGCATGCACGACTGTAATTGGGGAAGAAAGCATTACCCATTTACGGAGGACAGACAAGAAGTGCCTGGTCGCTTGGAGCATGGGGTTATGGAGAGGCTCCGCACTGTACAACAAAGGATCTAGTCCTAAATGTCCAAGTACAGAGTAGAGGGGTGAAAGCTAGCTCTTCACCCCTATGGGTGCCTAACCCTTTATGCAAAGAGTGCAAAGAGTTAGCCGTATGCCTTAAGCCTAGCCAGCACTTGTGCCCATGCCTTAAGCCTTAGCCAGCACTTATGCCCATGCCTTAAGCCTTAGCCAGCACTTGTGCCCATGCCTTAAGCCTTAGCCAGCACTTGTGCCCATGCCTTAAGCCTTAGCCAGCACTTGTGCCCATGCCTTAAGCCTTATCCAGCACTTGTGCATATGCCTTAAGCCTTAGCCAGCACTTGTGCCCATGCCTTATGCCTAGCCAACACTTGTGCCCATGCCTTAAGCTTTAGCCAGCACTTGTGCCCATGCCTTAAGCCTTAGCCAGCACATGTGCCCATGCCTTAAGCCTTAGCCAGCACTTGTGTCCATGACTTATGCCTAGCCAGCCCTTGTGCCCATGCCTTAAGCCTTAGCCAGCACTTGTGCCCATGCCTTAAGCCTTAGCCAGCACTTGTGCCCATGCCTTAAGCCTTAGCCAGCACTTGTGCCCATGCCTTAAGCCTTAGCCAGCACTTGTGCCCATGCCTTAAGCCTTAGCCAGCACTTGTGCCCATGCCTTAAGCCTTAGCCAGCACTTGTGCCCATGCCTTAAGCCTTAGCCAGCACTTGTGCCCATGCCTTATGCCTAGCCAGCACTTGTGCCCATGCCTTATGCCTAGCCAGCACTTGTGCCCATGCCTTATGCCTAGCCAGAACTTGTGCCCATGCCTTATGCCTAGCCAGCACTTGTGCCCATGCCTTAAGCCTAGCCAGCACTTGTGCCCATGCCTTAAGCATAGCCAGCACTTGTGCCGTTGCCTTAAGCCTAGCCAGCACTTGTGCCCACGCCTTAAGCCTTAGCCAGCACTTGTGCCCATGCCTTAAGCCTTAGCCAGCACATGTGCCCATGCCTTAAGCCTTAGCCAGCACTTGTGCCCATGCCTTAAGCCTTAGCCAGCACTTGTGCCCATGCCTTAAGCCTTAGCCAGCACTTGTGCCCATGCCTTAAGCCTTAGCCAGCACTTGTGCACATGCCTTAAGCCTTAGCCAGCACTTGTGCCCATGCCTTAAGCGTTAGCCAGCACTTGTGCCCATGCCTTAAGCATAGCCAGCACTTGTGCCGTTGCCTTAAGCCTAGCCAGCACTTGTACCCATGCCTTAAGCCTAGCCAGCACTTGTGCCCATGCCTTAAGCCTTAGCCAGCACTTGTGCCCATGCCTTAAGCCTTAGCCAGCACTTGTGCCCATGCCTTAAGCCTTAGCCAGCACTTGTGCCCATGCCTTAAGCCTTAGCCAGCACTTGTGCCCATGCCTTATGCCTAGCCAGCACTTGTGCCCATGCCTTATGCCTAGCCAGCACTTGTGCCCATGCCTTATGCCTAGCCAGCACTTGTGCCCATGCCTTGCCTTATGCCTAGCCAGCACTTGTGCCCATGCCTTAAGCCTTAGCCAGCACTTTTGAGCCCCTTGCATGTTTGTTTTTCTGTCTTTAGTTACATGATGGTTATGCACACAGGGCAGGCTTTACGCTCTTCGCTCTTGTCCCGTCTGAATGCGCATGCACGACTGTAATTGGGGAAGAAGGCATTACCCATTTACGGAGGACAGACAAGAAGTGCCTGGTCGCTTAGAGCATGGGGTTATGGAGAGGCTCCGCACTGTACAACAAAGGATCTAGTCCTAAATGTCCAAGTACAGAGTAGAGGGGTGAAAGCTAGCTCTTCACCCCTATGGGTGCCTAAGCCTTTATGCAAAGAGTGCAAAGAGTTAGCCGTATGCCTTAAGCCTAGCCAGCACTTGTGCCCATGCCTTAAGCCTTAGCCAGCACTTATGCCCATGCCTTAAGCCTTAGCCAGCACTTGTGCCCATGCCTTAAGCCTTAGCCAGCACTTGTGCCCATGCCTTAAGCCTTAGCCAGCACTTGTGCCCATGCCTTAAGCCTTATCCAGCACTTGTGCACATGCCTTAAGCCTTAGCCAGCACTTGTGCCCATGCCTTAAGCGTTAGCCAGCACTTGTGCCCATGCCTTAAGCATAGCCAGCACTTGTGCCGTTGACTTAAGCCTAGCCAGCACTTGTACCCATGCCTTAAGCCTAGCCAGCACTTGTGCCCATGCCTTAAGCCTTAGCCAGCACTTGTGCCCATGCCTTAAGCCTTAGCCAGCACTTGTGCCCATGCCTTAAGCCTTAGCCAGCACTTGTGCCCATGCCTTAAGCCTTAGCCAGCACTTGTGCCCATGCCTTAAGCCTTAGCCAGCACTTGTGCCCATGCCTTAAGCCTTAGCCAGCACTTTTGCCCATGCCTTAAGCCTTAGCCAGCACTTTTGAGCCCCTTGCATGTTTGTTTTTCTGTCTTTAGTTACATGATGGTTATGCACACAGGGCAGGCTTTATGCTCTTCGCTCTTGTCCCGTCTGAATGCGCATGCACGACTGTAGTTGGGGAAGAAGGCATTACCCATTTACGGAGGACAGACAAGAAGTGCCTGGTCGCTTGGAGCATGGGGTTATGGAGAGGCTCCGCACTGTACAACAAAGGATCTAGTCCTAAATGTCCAAGTACAGAGTAGAGGGGTGAAAGCTAGCTCTTCACCCCTATGGGTGCCTAACCCTTTATGCAAAGAGTGCAAAGAGTTAGCCGTATACCTTAAGCCTAGCCAGCACTTGTGCCCATGCCTTAAGCCTTAGCCAGCACTTATGCCCATGCCTTAAGCCTTAGCCAGCACTTGTGCCCATGCCTTAAGCCTTAGCCAGCACTTGTGCCCATGCCTTAAGCCTTAGCCAGCACTTGTGCCCATGCCTTAGACCTTAGCCAGCACTTGTGCCCATGCCTTAAACCTTAGCCAGCACTTGTGCCCATACCTTATGCCTTAGCCAGCACTTGTGCCCATGCCTTAAGCCTTAGCCAGCATTTGTGCCCATGCCTTAAGCCTTAGCCAGCACTTGTGCCCATGCCTTAAGCCTTAGCCAGCACTTGTGCCCATGCCTTAAGCCTTAGTCAGCACTTGTGCCCATGCCTTAAGCCTTAGCCAGCACTTGTGCCCATGCCTTATGCCTAGCCAGCACTTGTGCCCATGCCTTATGCCTAGCCAGCACTTGTGCCCATGCCTTATGCCTAGCCAGCACTTGTGCCCATGCCTTGCCTTATGCCTAGCCAGCACTTGTGCCCAGGCCTTAAGCCTAGCCAGCACTTGTGCCCAGGCCTTAAGCCTTAGCCAGCACTAGTGCCCATGCCTTATGCCTAGCCAGCACTTGTGTCAATGCCTTATGCCTAGCCAGCACTTGTGCCCATGCCTTATGCCTAGCCAACACTTGTGCCCATGCCTTAAGCCTTAGCCAGCACTTGTGCCCATGCCTTAAGCCTTAGCCAGCACTTGTGCCCATGCCTTAAGCCTTAGCCAGCACTTGTGCCCATGCCTTAAGCCTTAGCCAGCACTTGTGCCCATGCCTTAAGCCTTAGCCAGCACTTGTGCCCATGCCTTAAGCCTTAGCCAGCACTTGTGCCCATGCCTTAAGCCTTAGCCAGCACTTGTGCCCATGCCTTAAGCCTTAGCCAGCACTTGTGCCCAGGCCTTAAGCCTTAGCCAGCACTTGTGCTCATGCCTTAAGCCTTAGCCAGCACTTGTGCCCATGCCTTAAGCCTTAGCCAGCACTTGTGCCCATGCCTTAAGCCTAGCCAGCACTTGTGCCCATGCCTTATGCCTAGCCAGCACTTGTACCCATGCCTTAAGCCTAGCCATCTCTTGTGCCCATGCCTTAAGCCTAGCCATCACTTGTGCCGTTGCCTTAAGCCTAGCCAGCACTTGTGCCGTTGCCTTAAGCCTTAGCCAGCACTTCTGCCCATGCCTTAAGCCTAGCCAGTACTTGTGCCCATGCCTTAAGCCTTAGCCAGCACTTGTGCCCATGCCTTAAGCCTTAGCCAGCACTTGTGCCCATGCCTTAAGCCTTAGCCAGCACTTGTGCCCATGCCTTAAGCCTTAGCCAGCACTTGTGCCCATGCCTTATGCCTAGCCAGCACTTGTGCCCATGCCTTATGCCTAGCCAGCACTTGTGCCCATGCCTTATGCCTAGCCAGCACTTGTGCTCATGCCTTAAGCCTAGCCAGCACTTGTGCCCATGCCTTAAGCCTAGCCAGCACTTGTGCCGTTGCCTTAAGCATAGCCAGCACTTGTGCCGTTGCCTTAAGCATAGCCAGCACTTGTGCCCATGCCTTAAGCCTAGCCAGTACTTGTTCCCATGCCTTAAGCCTTAGCCAGCACTTGTGCCCATGCCTTAAGCCTTAGCCAGCACTTGTGCCCATGCCTTAAGCCTTAGCCAGCACTTGTGCCCATGCCTTAAGCCTTAGCCAGCACTTGTGCCCATGCCTTATGCCTAGCCAGCACTTGTGCCCATGCCTTAAGCCTTAGCCAGCACTTGTGCCCATGCCTTAAGCCTTAGCCAGCACTTGTGCACATGCCTTAAGCCTTAGCCAGCACTTGTGCACATGCCTTAAGCCTTAGCCAGCACTTGTGCCCATGCCTTAAGCCTTAGCCAGCACTTGTGCCCATGCCTTAAGCCTTAGCCAGCACTTGTGGCCATGCCTTAAGCCTTAGCCAGCACTTGTGCCCATGCCTTAAGCCTTAGCCAGCACTTGTGCACATGCCTTAAGCCTTAGCCAGCACTTGTGCCCATGCCTTAAGCGTTAGCCAGCACTTGTGCCCATGCCTTAAGCATAGCCAGCACTTGTGCCGTTGCCTTAAGCCTAGCCAGCACTTGTACCCATGCCTTAAGCCTAGCCAGCACTTGTGCCCATGCCTTAAGCCTTAGCCAGCACTTGTGCCCATGCCTTAAGCCTTAGCCAGCACTTGTGCCCATGCCTTAAGCCTTAGCCAGCACTTGTGCCCATGCCTTAAGCCTTAGCCAGCACTTGTGCCCATGCCTTAAGCCTTAGCCAGCACTTTTGCCCATGCCTTAAGCCTTAGCCAGCACTTTTGAGCCCCTTGCATGTTTGTTTTTCTGTCTTTAGTTACATGATGGTTATGCACACAGGGCAGGCTTTACGCTCTTCGCTCTTGTCCTGTCTGAATGCGCATGCACGACTGTAATTGGGGAAGAAGGCATTACCCATTTACGGAGGACAGACAAGAAGTGCCTGGTCGCTTGGAGCATGGGGTTATGGAGAGGCTCCGCACTGTACAACAAAGGATCTAGTCCTAAATGTCCAAGTACAGAGTAGAGGGGTGAAAGCTAGCTCTTCACCCCTATGGGTGCCTAACCCTTTATGCAAAGAGTGCAAAGAGTTAGCCGTATGCCTTAAGCCTAGCCAGCACTTGTGCCCATGCCTTAAGCCTTAGCCAGCACTTATGCCCATGCCTTAAGCCTTAGCCAGCACTTGTGCCCATGCCTTAAGCCTTAGCCAGCACTTGTGCCCATGCCTTAAGCCTTAGCCAGCACTTGTGCCCATGCCTTAAGCCTTAGCCAGCACTTGTGCACATGCCTTAAGCCTTAGCCAGCACTTGTGCCCATGCCTTAAGCGTTAGCCAGCACTTGTGCCCATGCCTTAAGCATAGCCAGCACTTGTGCCGTTGCCTTAAGCCTAGCCAGCACTTGTACCCATGCCTTAAGCCTAGCCAGCACTTGTGCCCATGCCTTAAGCCTTAGCCAGCACTTGTGCCCATGCCTTAAGCCTTAGCCAGCACTTGTGCCCATGCCTTAAGCCTTAGCCAGGACTTGTGCCCATGCCTTAAGCCTTAGCCAGCACTTGTGCCCATGCCTTAAGCCTTAGCCAGCACTTGTGCCCATGCCTTAAGCCTTAGCCAGCACTTTTGCCCATGCCTTAAGCCTTAGCCAGCACTTTTGATCCCCTTGCATGTTTGTTTTTCTGTCTTTAGTTACATGATGGTTATGCACACAGGGCAGGCTTTACGCTCTTAGCTCTTGTCCCGTCTGAATGCGCATGCACGACTGTAATTGGGGAAGAAGGCATTACCCATTTACGGAGGACAGACAAGAAGTGCCTGGTCGCTTGGAGCATGGGGTTATGGAGAGGCTCCGCACTGTACAACAAAGGATCTAGTCCTAAATGTCCAAGTACAGAGTAGAGGGGTGAAAGATAGCTCTTCACCCCTATGGGTGCCTAACCCTTTATGAAAAGAGTGCAAAGAGTTAGCCGTATGCCTAAAGCCTAGCCAGCACTTGTGCCCATGCCTTAAGCCTTAGCCAGCACTTATGCCCATGCCTTAAGCCTTAGCCAGCACTTGTGCCCATGCCTTAAGCCTTAGCCAGCACTTGTGCCCATGCCTTAAGCCTTAGCCAGCACTTATGCCCATGCCTTAGACCTTAGCCAGCACTTGTGCCCATGCCTTAAACCTTAGCCAGCACTTGTGCCCATACCTTAAGCCTTAGCCAGCACTTGTGCCCATGCCTTAAGCCTTACCCAGCATTTGTGCCCATGCCTTAAGCCTTAGCCAGCACTTGTGCCCATGCCTTAAGCCTTAGCCAGCACTTGTGCCCATGCCTTAAGCCTTAGCCAGCACTTGTGCCCATGCCTTAAGCCTTATCCAGCACTTGTGCCCATGCCTTATGCATAGCCAGCACTTGTGCCCATGCCTTATGCCTAGCCAGCACTTGTGCCCATGCCTTATGCCTAGCCAGCACTTGTGCCCATGCCTTGCCTTATGCCTAGCCAGCACTTGTGCCCATGCCTTAAGCCTTAGCCAGCACTTGTGCCCATGCCTTATGCCTAGCCAGCACTTGTGCCCATGCCTTAAGCCTAGCCATCTCTTGTGCCCATGCCTTAAGCCTAGCCATCACTTGTGCCGTTGCCTTAAGCCTAGCCAGCACTTGTGCCGTTGCCTTAAGCCTTAGTCAGCACTTCTGCCCATGCCTTAAGCCTAGCCAGTACTTGTGCCCATGCCTTAAGCCTTAGCCAGCACTTGTGCCCATGCCTTAAGCCTTAGCCAGCACTTGTGCCCATGACTTAAGCCTTAGCCAGCACTTGTGCCCATGCCTTAAGCCTTAACCAGCACTTGTGCCCATGCCTTATGCCTAGCCAGCACTTGTGCCCATGCCTTATGCCTAGCCAGCACTTGTGCCCATGCCTTATGCCTAGCCAGCACTTGTGCTCATGCCTTAAGCCTAGCCAGCACTTGTGCCCATGCCTTAAGCCTAGCCAGCACTTGTGCCGTTGCCTTAAGCATAGCCAGCACTTGTGCCGTTGCCTTAAGCATAGCCAGCACTTGTGCCCATGCCTTAAGCCTAGCCAGTACTTGTGCCCATGCCTTAAGCCTTAGCCAGCACTTGTGCCCATGCCTTAAGCCTTAGCCAGCACTTGTGCCCATGCCTTAAGCCTTAGCCAGCACTTGTGCCCATGCCTTAAGCCTTAGCCAGCACTTGTGCCCATGCCTTAAGCCTTAGCCAGCACTTGTGCCCATGCCTTAAGCCTTAGCCAGCACTTGTGCCCATGCCTTATGCCTAGCCAGCACTTGTGCCCATGCCTTAAGCCTTAGCCAGCACTTGTGCCCATGCCTTAAGCCTAGCCAGCACTTGTGCCCATGCCTTAAGCCTTAGCCAGCACTTGTGCCCATGCCTTAAGCCTTAGCCAGCACTTGTGCATATGCCTTAAGCCTTAGCCAGCACTTGTGCCCATGCCTTATGCCTAGCCAGCACTTGTGCCCATGCCTTAAGCTTTAGCCAGCACTTGTGCCCATGCCTTAAGCCTTAGCCAGCACATGTGCCCATGCCTTAAGCCTTAGCCAGCACTTGTGCCCATGCCTTATGCCTAGCCAGCGCTTGTGCCCATGCCTTATGCCTAGCCAGCACTTGTGCCCATGCCTTAAGCTTTAGCCAGCACTTGTGCCCATGCCTTAAGCCTTAGCCAGCACTTGTGCCCATGCCTTAAGCCTTAGCCAGCACTTGTGCCCATGCCTTAAGCCTTAGCCAGCACTTGTGCCCATGCCTTAAGCCTTAGCCAGCACTTGTGCCCATGCCTTAAGCCTTAGCCAGCACTTGTGCCCATGCCTTAAGCCTTAGCCAGCACTTGTGCCCATGCCTTAAGCCTTAGCCAGCACTTGTGCCCATGCCTTAAGCCTTAGCCAGCACTTGTGCCCATGCCTTAAGCCTTAGCCAGCACTTGTGCCCATGCCTTATGCCTAGCCAGCACTTGTGCCCATGCCTTATGCCTAGCCAGCACTTGTGCCCATGCCTTATGCCTAGCCAGAACTTGTGCCCATGCCTTATGCCTAGCCAGCACTTGTGCCCATGCCTTAAGCCTAGCCAGCACTTGTGCCCATGCCTTAAGCATAGCCAGCACTTGTGCCGTTGCCTTAAGCCTAGCCAGCACTTGTGCCCATGCCTTAAGCCTTAGCCAGCACTTGTGCCCATGCCTTAAGCCTTTTGCCAGCACATGTGCCCATGCCTTAAGCCTTAGCCAGCACTTGTGCCCATGCCTTAAGCCTTAGCCAGCACTTGTGCCCATGCCTTAAGCCTAGCCATCTCTTGTGCCCATGCCTTAAGCATAGCCATCACTTGTGCCGTTGCCTTAAGCCTAGCCAGCACTTGTGCCGTTGCCTTAAGCCTTAGCCAGCACTTCTGCCCATGCCTTAAGCCTAGCCAGTACTTGTGCCCATGCCTTAAGCCTTAGCCAGCACTTGTGCCCATGCCTTAAGCCTTAGCCAGCACTTGTGCCCATGCCTTAAGCCTTAGCCAGCACTTGTGCCCATGCCTTAAGCCTTAACCAGCACTTGTGCCCATGCCTTATGCCTAGCCAGCACTTGTGCCCATGCCTTATGCCTAGCCAGCACTTGTGCCCATGCCTTATGCCTAGCCAGCACTTGTGCTCATGCCTTATTCCTAGCCAGCACTTGTGCCCATGCCTTAAGCCTAGCCAGCACTTGTGCCATTGCCTTAAGCATAGCCAGCACTTGTGCCGTTGCCTTAAGCATAGCCAGCACTTGTGCCCATGCCTTAAGCCTAGCCAGTACTTGTGCCCATGCCTTAAGCCTTAGCCAGCACTTGTGCCCATGCTTTAAGCCTTAGCCAGCACTTGTGCCCATGCCTTAAGCCTTAGCCAGCACTTGTGCCCATGCCTTAAGCCTTAGCCAGCACTTGTGCCCATGCCTTAAGCCTTAGCCAGCACTTGTGCCCATGCCTTAAGCCTTAACCAGCACTTGTGCCCATGCCTTATGCCTAGCCAGCACTTGTGCCCATGCCTTATGCCTAGCCAGCACTTGTGCCCATGCCTTATGCCTAGCCAGCACTTGTGCTCATGCCTTAAGCCTAGCCAGCACTTGTGCCCATGCCTTAAGCCTAGCCAGCACTTGTGCCGTTGCCTTAAGCATAGCCAGCACTTGTGCCGTTGCCTTAAGCATAGCCAGCACTTGTGCCCATGCCTTAAGCCTAGCCAGTACTTGTGCCCATGCCTTAAGCCTTAGCCAGCACTTGTGCCCATGCCTTAAGCCTTAGCCAGCACTTGTGCAAAATGCCTTAAGCCTTAGCCAGCACTTGTGCCCATGCCTTAAGCCTTAGCCAGCACTTGTGCCCATGCCTTAAGCCTTAGCCAGCACTTGTGCCCATGCCTTAAGCCTTAGCCAGCACTTGTGCCCATGCCTTAAGCCTTAGCCAGCACTTGTGCCCATGCCTTATGCCTAGCCAGCACTTGTGCCCATGCCTTAAGCCTTAGCCAGCACTTGTGCCCATGCCTTAAGCCTAGCCAGCACTTGTGCCCATGCCTTAAGCCTTAGCCAGCACTTGTGCCCATGCCTTAAGCCTTAGCCAGCACTTGTGCATATGCCTTAAGCCTTAGCCAGCACTTGTGCCCATGCCTTATGCCTAGCCAGCACTTGTGCCCATGCCTTAAGCTTTAGCCAGCACTTGTGCCCATGCCTTAAGCCTTAGCCAGCACATGTGCCCATGCCTTAAGCCTTAGCCAGCACTTGTGCCCATGCCTTATGCCTAGCCAGCACTTGTGTCCATGCCTTATGCCTAGCCAGCACTTGTGCCCATGCCTTAAGCTTTAGCCAGCACTTGTGCCCATGCCTTAAGCCTTAGCCAGCACTTGTGCCCATGCCTTAAGCCTTAGCCAGCACTTGTGCCCATGCCTTAAGCCTTAGCCAGCACTTGTGCCCATGCCTTAAGCCTTAGCCAGCACTTGTGCCCATGCCTTAAGCCTTAGCCAGCACTTGTGCCCATGCCTTAAGCCTTAGCCAGCACTTGTGCCCATGCCTTAAGCCTTAGCCAGCACTTGTGCCCATGCCTTAAGCCTTAGCCAGCACTTGTGCCCATGCCTTAAGACTTAGCCAGCACTTGTGCCCATGCCTTATGCCTAGCCAGCACTTGTGCCCATGCCTTATGCCTAGCCAGCACTTGTGCCCATGCCTTATGCCTAGCCAGAACTTGTGCCCATGCCTTATGCCTAGCCAGCACTTGTGCCCATGCCTTAAGCCTAGCCAGCACTTGTGCCCATGCCTTAAGCATAGCCAGCACTTGTGCCGTTGCCTTAAGCCTAGCCAGCACTTGTGCCCATGCCTTAAGCCTTAGCCAGCACTTGTGCCCATGCCTTAAGCCTTAGCCAGCACATGTGCCCATGCCTTAAGCCTTAGCCAGCACTTGTGACCATGCCTTAAGCCTTAGCCAGCACTTGTGCCCATGCCTTAAGCCTTAGCCAGCACTTGTGCCCATGCCTTAAGCCTTAGCCAGCACTTGTGCACATGCCTTAAGCCTTAGCCAGCACTTGTGCCCATGCCTTAAGCGTTAGCCAGCACTTGTGCCCATGCCTTAAGCATAGCCAGCACTTGTGCCGTTGCCTTAAGCCTAGCCAGCACTTGTACGCATGCCTTAAGCCTAGCCAGCACTTGTGCCCATGCCTTAAGCCTTAGCCAGCACTTGTGCCCATGCCTTAAGCCTTAGCCAGCACTTGTGCCCATGCCTTAAGCCTTAGCCAGCACTTGTGCCCATGCCTTAAGCCTTAGCCAGCACTTGTGCCCATGCCTTATGCCTAGCCAGCACTTGTGCCCATGCCTTATGCCTAGCCAGCACTTGTGCCCATGCCTTATGCCTAGCCAGCACTTGTGCCCATGCCTTAAGCCTTAGCCAGCACTTGTGCCCATGCCTTAAGCCTAGCCAGCACTTGTGCCCATGCCTTATGCCTAGCCAGCACTTGTACCCATGCCTTAAGCCAAGCCATCTCTTGTGCCCATGCCTTAAGCCTAGCCATCACTTGTGCCGTTGCCTTAAGCCTAGCCAGCACTTGTGCCATTGCCTTAAGCCTTAGCCAGCACTTCTGCCCATGCCTTAAGCCTAGCCAGTAATTGTGCCCATGCCTTAAGCCTTAGCCAGCACTTGTGCCCATGCCTTAAGCCTTAGCCAGCACTTGTGCCCATGCCTTAAGCCTTAACCAGCACTTGTGCCCATGCCTTATGCCTAGCCAGCACTTGTGCCCATGCCTTATGCCTAGCCAGCACTTGTGCCCATGCCTTATGCCTAGCCAGCACTTGTGCTCATGCCTTAATCCTAGCCAGCACTTGTGCCCATGCCTTAAGCCTAGCCAGCACTTGTGCCGTTGCCTTAAGCATAGCCAGCACTTGTGCCGTTGCCTTAATCATAGCCAGCACTTGTGCCCATGCCTTAAGCCTAGCCAGTACTTGTGCCCATGCCTTAAGCCTTAGCCAGCACTTGTGCCCATGCCTTAAGCCTTAGCCAGCACTTGTGCCCATGCCTTAAGCCTTAGCCAGCACTTGTGCCCATGCCTTAAGCCTTAGCCAGCACTTGTGCCCATGCCTTAAGCATTAGCCAGCACTTGTGCCCATGCCTTAAGCCTTAGCCAGCACTTGTGCCCATGCCTTATGCCTAGCCAGCACTTGTGCCCATGCCTTTAGCCTTAGCCAGCACTTGTGCCCATGCCTTAAGCCTAGCCAGCACTTGTGCCCATGCCTTAAGCCTTAGCCATCACTTGTGCCCATGCCTTAAGCCTTAGCCAGCACTTGCGCATATGCCTTAAGCCTTAGCCAGCACTTGTGCCCATGCCTTATGCCTAGCCAGCACTTGTGCCCATGCCTTAAGCTTTAGCCAGCACTTGTGCCCATGCCTTAAGCCTTAGTCAGCACATGTGCCCATGCCTTAAGCCTTAGCCAGCACTTGTGTCCATGCCTTATGCCTAGCCAGCACTTGTGCCCATGCCTTAAGCCTTAGCCAGCACTTGTGCCCATGCCTTAAGCCTTAGCCAGCACTTGTGCCCATGCCTTAAGCCTTAGCCAGCACTTGTGCCCATGCCTTAAGCCTTAGCCAGCACTTGTGCCCATGCCTTAAGCCTTAGCCAGCACTTGTGCCCATGCCTTAAGCCTTAGCCAGCACTTGTGCCCATGCCTTAAGCCTTAGCCAGCACTTGTGCCCATGCCTTAAGCCTTAGCCAGCACTTGTGCCCATGCCTTATGCCTAGCCAGCACTTGTGCCCATGCCTTATGCCTAGCCAGCACTTGTGCCCATGCCTTATGCCTAGCCAGAACTTGTGCCCATGCCTTATGCCTAGCCAGCACTTGTGCCCATGCCTTAAGCCTAGCCAGCACTTGTGCCCATGCCTTAAGCATAGCCAGCACTTGTGCCGTTGCCTTAAGCCTAGCCAGCACTTGTGCCCATGCCTTAAGCCTTAGCCAGCACTTGTGCCCATGCCTTAAGCCTTAGCCAGCACTTGTGCCCATGCCTTAAGCCTTAGCCAGCACTTGTGCACATGCCTTAAGCCTTAGCCAGCACTTGTGCCCATGCCTTAAGCGTTAGCCAGCACTTGTGCCCATGCCTTAAGCATAGCCAGCACTTGTGCCGTTGCCTTAAGCCTAGCCAGCACTTGTACCCATGCCTTAAGCCTAGCCAGCACTTGTGCCCATGCCTTAAGCCTTAGCCAGCACTTGTGCCCATGCCTTAAGCCTTAGCCAGCACTTGTGCCCATGCCTTAAGCCTTAGCCAGCACTTGTGCCCATGCCTTAAGCCTTAGCCAGCACTTGTGCCCATGCCTTATGCCTAGCCAGCACTTGTGCCCATGCCTTATGCCTAGCCAGCACTTGTGCCCATGCCTTATGCCTAGCCAGCACTTGTGCCCATGCCTTGCCTTATGCCTAGCCAGCACTTGTGCCCATGCCTTAAGCCTTAGCCAGCACTTTTGAGCCCCTTGCATGTTTGTTTTTCTGTCTTTAGTTACATGATGGTTATGCACACAGGGCAGGCTTTACGCTCTTCGCTCTTGTCCCGTCTGAATGCGCATGCACGACTGTAATTGGGGAAGAAAGCATTACCCATTTACGGAGGACAGACAAGAAGTGCCTGGTCGCTTGGAGCATGGGGTTATGGAGAGGCTCCGCACTGTACAACAAAGGATCTAGTCCTAAATGTCCAAGTACAGAGTAGAGGGGTGAAAGCTAGCTCTTCACCCCTATGGGTGCCTAACCCTTTATGCAAAGAGTGCAAAGAGTTAGCCGTATGCCTTAAGCCTAGCCAGCACTTGTGCCCATGCCTTAAGCCTTAGCCAGCACTTATGCCCATGCCTTAAGCCTTAGCCAGCACTTGTGCCCATGCCTTAAGCCTTAGCCAGCACTTGTGCCCATGCCTTAAGCCTTAGCCAGCACTTGTGCCCATGCCTTAAGCCTTATCCAGCACTTGTGCATATGCCTTAAGCCTTAGCCAGCACTTGTGCCCATGCCTTATGCCTAGCCAACACTTGTGCCCATGCCTTAAGCTTTAGCCAGCACTTGTGCCCATGCCTTAAGCCTTAGCCAGCACATGTGCCCATGCCTTAAGCCTTAGCCAGCACTTGTGTCCATGACTTATGCCTAGCCAGCCCTTGTGCCCATGCCTTAAGCCTTAGCCAGCACTTGTGCCCATGCCTTAAGCCTTAGCCAGCACTTGTGCCCATGCCTTAAGCCTTAGCCAGCACTTGTGCCCATGCCTTAAGCCTTAGCCAGCACTTGTGCCCATGCCTTAAGCCTTAGCCAGCACTTGTGCCCATGCCTTAAGCCTTAGCCAGCACTTGTGCCCATGCCTTAAGCCTTAGCCAGCACTTGTGCCCATGCCTTATGCCTAGCCAGCACTTGTGCCCATGCCTTATGCCTAGCCAGCACTTGTGCCCATGCCTTATGCCTAGCCAGAACTTGTGCCCATGCCTTATGCCTAGCCAGCACTTGTGCCCATGCCTTAAGCCTAGCCAGCACTTGTGCCCATGCCTTAAGCATAGCCAGCACTTGTGCCGTTGCCTTAAGCCTAGCCAGCACTTGTGCCCACGCCTTAAGCCTTAGCCAGCACTTGTGCCCATGCCTTAAGCCTTAGCCAGCACATGTGCCCATGCCTTAAGCCTTAGCCAGCACTTGTGCCCATGCCTTAAGCCTTAGCCAGCACTTGTGCCCATGCCTTAAGCCTTAGCCAGCACTTGTGCCCATGCCTTAAGCCTTAGCCAGCACTTGTGCACATGCCTTAAGCCTTAGCCAGCACTTGTGCCCATGCCTTAAGCGTTAGCCAGCACTTGTGCCCATGCCTTAAGCATAGCCAGCACTTGTGCCGTTGCCTTAAGCCTAGCCAGCACTTGTACCCATGCCTTAAGCCTAGCCAGCACTTGTGCCCATGCCTTAAGCCTTAGCCAGCACTTGTGCCCATGCCTTAAGCCTTAGCCAGCACTTGTGCCCATGCCTTAAGCCTTAGCCAGCACTTGTGCCCATGCCTTAAGCCTTAGCCAGCACTTGTGCCCATGCCTTATGCCTAGCCAGCACTTGTGCCCATGCCTTATGCCTAGCCAGCACTTGTGCCCATGCCTTATGCCTAGCCAGCACTTGTGCCCATGCCTTGCCTTATGCCTAGCCAGCACTTGTGCCCATGCCTTAAGCCTTAGCCAGCACTTTTGAGCCCCTTGCATGTTTGTTTTTCTGTCTTTAGTTACATGATGGTTATGCACACAGGGCAGGCTTTACGCTCTTCGCTCTTGTCCCGTCTGAATGCGCATGCACGACTGTAATTGGGGAAGAAGGCATTACCCATTTACGGAGGACAGACAAGAAGTGCCTGGTCGCTTAGAGCATGGGGTTATGGAGAGGCTCCGCACTGTACAACAAAGGATCTAGTCCTAAATGTCCAAGTACAGAGTAGAGGGGTGAAAGCTAGCTCTTCACCCCTATGGGTGCCTAAGCCTTTATGCAAAGAGTGCAAAGAGTTAGCCGTATGCCTTAAGCCTAGCCAGCACTTGTGCCCATGCCTTAAGCCTTAGCCAGCACTTATGCCCATGCCTTAAGCCTTAGCCAGCACTTGTGCCCATGCCTTAAGCCTTAGCCAGCACTTGTGCCCATGCCTTAAGCCTTAGCCAGCACTTGTGCCCATGCCTTAAGCCTTATCCAGCACTTGTGCACATGCCTTAAGCCTTAGCCAGCACTTGTGCCCATGCCTTAAGCGTTAGCCAGCACTTGTGCCCATGCCTTAAGCATAGCCAGCACTTGTGCCGTTGACTTAAGCCTAGCCAGCACTTGTACCCATGCCTTAAGCCTAGCCAGCACTTGTGCCCATGCCTTAAGCCTTAGCCAGCACTTGTGCCCATGCCTTAAGCCTTAGCCAGCACTTGTGCCCATGCCTTAAGCCTTAGCCAGCACTTGTGCCCATGCCTTAAGCCTTAGCCAGCACTTGTGCCCATGCCTTAAGCCTTAGCCAGCACTTGTGCCCATGCCTTAAGCCTTAGCCAGCACTTTTGCCCATGCCTTAAGCCTTAGCCAGCACTTTTGAGCCCCTTGCATGTTTGTTTTTCTGTCTTTAGTTACATGATGGTTATGCACACAGGGCAGGCTTTATGCTCTTCGCTCTTGTCCCGTCTGAATGCGCATGCACGACTGTAGTTGGGGAAGAAGGCATTACCCATTTACGGAGGACAGACAAGAAGTGCCTGGTCGCTTGGAGCATGGGGTTATGGAGAGGCTCCGCACTGTACAACAAAGGATCTAGTCCTAAATGTCCAAGTACAGAGTAGAGGGGTGAAAGCTAGCTCTTCACCCCTATGGGTGCCTAACCCTTTATGCAAAGAGTGCAAAGAGTTAGCCGTATACCTTAAGCCTAGCCAGCACTTGTGCCCATGCCTTAAGCCTTAGCCAGCACTTATGCCCATGCCTTAAGCCTTAGCCAGCACTTGTGCCCATGCCTTAAGCCTTAGCCAGCACTTGTGCCCATGCCTTAAGCCTTAGCCAGCACTTGTGCCCATGCCTTAGACCTTAGCCAGCACTTGTGCCCATGCCTTAAACCTTAGCCAGCACTTGTGCCCATACCTTATGCCTTAGCCAGCACTTGTGCCCATGCCTTAAGCCTTAGCCAGCATTTGTGCCCATGCCTTAAGCCTTAGCCAGCACTTGTGCCCATGCCTTAAGCCTTAGCCAGCACTTGTGCCCATGCCTTAAGCCTTAGTCAGCACTTGTGCCCATGCCTTAAGCCTTAGCCAGCACTTGTGCCCATGCCTTATGCCTAGCCAGCACTTGTGCCCATGCCTTATGCCTAGCCAGCACTTGTGCCCATGCCTTATGCCTAGCCAGCACTTGTGCCCATGCCTTGCCTTATGCCTAGCCAGCACTTGTGCCCAGGCCTTAAGCCTAGCCAGCACTTGTGCCCAGGCCTTAAGCCTTAGCCAGCACTAGTGCCCATGCCTTATGCCTAGCCAGCACTTGTGTCAATGCCTTATGCCTAGCCAGCACTTGTGCCCATGCCTTATGCCTAGCCAACACTTGTGCCCATGCCTTAAGCCTTAGCCAGCACTTGTGCCCATGCCTTAAGCCTTAGCCAGCACTTGTGCCCATGCCTTAAGCCTTAGCCAGCACTTGTGCCCATGCCTTAAGCCTTAGCCAGCACTTGTGCCCATGCCTTAAGCCTTAGCCAGCACTTGTGCCCATGCCTTAAGCCTTAGCCAGCACTTGTGCCCATGCCTTAAGCCTTAGCCAGCACTTGTGCCCATGCCTTAAGCCTTAGCCAGCACTTGTGCCCAGGCCTTAAGCCTTAGCCAGCACTTGTGCTCATGCCTTAAGCCTTAGCCAGCACTTGTGCCCATGCCTTAAGCCTTAGCCAGCACTTGTGCCCATGCCTTAAGCCTAGCCAGCACTTGTGCCCATGCCTTATGCCTAGCCAGCACTTGTACCCATGCCTTAAGCCTAGCCATCTCTTGTGCCCATGCCTTAAGCCTAGCCATCACTTGTGCCGTTGCCTTAAGCCTAGCCAGCACTTGTGCCGTTGCCTTAAGCCTTAGCCAGCACTTCTGCCCATGCCTTAAGCCTAGCCAGTACTTGTGCCCATGCCTTAAGCCTTAGCCAGCACTTGTGCCCATGCCTTAAGCCTTAGCCAGCACTTGTGCCCATGCCTTAAGCCTTAGCCAGCACTTGTGCCCATGCCTTAAGCCTTAGCCAGCACTTGTGCCCATGCCTTATGCCTAGCCAGCACTTGTGCCCATGCCTTATGCCTAGCCAGCACTTGTGCCCATGCCTTATGCCTAGCCAGCACTTGTGCTCATGCCTTAAGCCTAGCCAGCACTTGTGCCCATGCCTTAAGCCTAGCCAGCACTTGTGCCGTTGCCTTAAGCATAGCCAGCACTTGTGCCGTTGCCTTAAGCATAGCCAGCACTTGTGCCCATGCCTTAAGCCTAGCCAGTACTTGTTCCCATGCCTTAAGCCTTAGCCAGCACTTGTGCCCATGCCTTAAGCCTTAGCCAGCACTTGTGCCCATGCCTTAAGCCTTAGCCAGCACTTGTGCCCATGCCTTAAGCCTTAGCCAGCACTTGTGCCCATGCCTTATGCCTAGCCAGCACTTGTGCCCATGCCTTAAGCCTTAGCCAGCACTTGTGCCCATGCCTTAAGCCTAGCCAGCACTTGTGCCCATGCCTTAAGCCTTAGCCAGCACTTGTGCCCATGCCTTAAGCCTTAGCCAGCACTTGTGCCCATGCCTTAAGCCTTAGCCAGCACTTGTGCCCATGCCTTATGCCTAGCCAGCACTTGTGCCCATGCCTTAAGCTTTAGCCAGCACTTGTGCCCATGCCTTAAGCCTAAGCCAGCACATGTGCCCATGCCTTAAGCCTTAGCCAGCACTTGTGTCCATGCCTTATGCCTAGCCAGCACTTGTGCCCATGCCTTATGCCTAGCCAGCACTTGTGCCCATGCCTTAAGCTTTAGCCAGCACTTGTGCCCATGCCTTAAGCCTTAGCCAGCACTTGTGCCCATGCCTTAAGCCTTAGCCAGCACTTGTGCCCATGCCTTAAGCCTTAGCCAGCACTTGTGCCCATGCCTTAAGCCTTAGCCAGCACTTGTGCCCATGC
>NW_027193585.1:0-31127 GCF_032444005.1 Ranitomeya imitator
GGGCTCGGCTTAAGGCAGGGGCACAAGTGCGGGCTCGACTTAAGGCAGGGGCACAAGTGCGGGCTCGGCTTAAGGCCGGGGCACAAGTGCAGGCTAGGCTTAAGGCCTGGGCACAAGTGCTGGCTAGGATCAAGGCAGGGGGCACAAGTGCGGGCTAGGCTTAAGGCCTGGGCACAAGTGCGGGCTAGGCTTAAGGCCTGGGCACAAGTGCGGGCTAGGCTTAAGGCCTGGGCACAAGTGCGGGCTAGGCTTAAGGCCTGGGCACAAGTGCGGGCTAGGCTTAAGGCCTGGACACAAGTGCGGGCTAGGCTTAAGGCCGGGGCACAAGTGCAGGCTAGGCTTAAGGCCTGGGCACAAGTGCAGTGCTGGCTAGGATCAAGGCAGGGGCCACAAGTGCCGGCTAGGCTTAAGGCATGGGCACAAGTGCCAGCCAGGCTTAAGGCATGGGCACAAGTGCAGTGCTGGCCAGGATCAAGGCAGGGGGCACAAGTGCTGGCTAGGCTTAAGGCATTCAGCTAACTCTTTGCACTCTTTGCATAAAGGGTTAGGCACCCATAGGGGTGAAGAGCTAGCTTTCACCCCTCTACTCTGTACTTGGACATTTAGGACTAGATCCTTTGTTGTACAGTGCGGAGCCTCTCCATAACCCCATGCTCCAAGCGACCAGGCACTTCTTGTCTGTCCTCCGTAAATGGGTAATGCCTTCTTCACCAATTACAGTCGTGCATGCGCATTCAGACGGGACAAGAGCGAAGAGCGTAAAGCTGGCCCTATGTGCATAACCAACATGAAGCTGAAGACAAAAACAAACAAACAAGCATTCAAGGGGCTCAAAAGTGCAGGCTAGGCTTAAGGCCTGGGCACAAGTGCGGGCTAGGCTTAAGGCCTGGGCACAAGTGCTGGCTAGGATCAAGGCAGGGGGCACAAGTGCGGGCTAGGCTTAAGGCAGGGGCACAAGTGTGGGCTAGGCTTAAGGCAGGGGCACAAGTGCTGGCTAGGATCAAGGCAGGGGGCACAAGTGCGGGCTAGGCTTAAGGCCTGGGCACAAGTGCGGGCTAGGCTTAAGGCCTGGGCACAAGTGCGGGCTAGGCTTAAGGCCTGGGCACAAGTGCGGGCTAGGCTTAAGCCCTGGGCACAAGTGCGGGCTAGGCTTAAGGCCTGGGCACAAGTGCGGGCTAGGCTTAAGGCAGGGGCACAAGTGCGGGCTAGGCTTAAGGCAGGGGCACAAGTGCGGGCTAGGCTTAAGGCAGGGGCACAAGTGCGGGCTAGGCTTAAGGCCTGGGCACAAGTGCGGGCTAGGCTTAAGGCCTGGGCACAAGTGCGGGCTAGGCTTAAGGCAGGGGCACAAGTGTGGGCTAGGCTTAAGGCAGGGGCACAAGTGCGGGCTAGGCTTAAGGCCTGGGCACAAGTGCTGGCTAGGATCAAGGCAGGGGGCACAAGTGCGGGCTAGGCTTAAGGCCTGGGCACAAGTGCGGGCTAGGCTTAAGGCCTGGGCACAAGTGCGGGCTAGGCTTAAGGCCTGGGCACAAGTGCGGGCTAGGCTTAAGGCCTGGGCACAAGTGCGGGCTAGGCTTAAGGCCTGGGCACAAGTGCGGGCTAGGCTTAAGGCCTGGGCACAAGTGCAGGCTAGGCTTAAGGCCTGGGCATAAGTGCAGTGCTGGCTAGGATCAAGGCAGGGGGCACAAGTGCGGGCTAGGCTTAAGGCCTGGGCACAAGTGCGGGCTAGGCTTAAGGCCTGGGCACAAGTGCTGGCTAGGATCAAGGCAGGGGCACAAGTGCGGGCTCGGCTTAAGGCAGGGGCACAAGTGCGGGCTCGGCTTAAGGCAGGGGCACAAGTGCGGGCTCGGCTTAAGGCCTGGGCACAAGTGCGGGCTAGGCTTAAGGCCTGGGCACAAGTGCGGGCTAGGCTTAAGGCCTGGGCACAAGTGCGGGCTAGGCTTAAGGCCTGGGCACAAGTGCGGGTTAGGCTTAAGGCCGGGGCACAAGTGCGGGCTAGGCTTAAGGCCTGGGCACAAGTGCGGGCTAGGCTTAAGGCCTGGGCACAAGTGCGGGCTAGGCTTAAGGCCTGGGCACAAGTGCGGGCTAGGCTTAAGGCCGGGGCACAAGTGCAGGCTAGGCTTAAGGCCTGGGCACAAGTGCAGTGCTGGCTAGGATCAAGGCAGGGGCCACAAGTGCCGGCTAGGCTTAAGGCATGGGCACAAGTGCCAGCCAGGCTTAAGGCCTGGGCACAAGTGCGGGCTAGGCTTACGGCATGGGCACAAGTGCAGTGCTGGCCAGGATCAAGGCAGGGGGCACAAGTGCTGGCTAGGCTTAAGGCATTCAGCTAACTCTTTGCACTCTTTGCATAAAGGGTTAGGCACCCATAGGGGTGAAGAGCTAGCTTTCACCCCTCTACTCTGTACTTGGACATTTAGGACTAGATCCTTTGTTGTACAGTGCGGAGCCTCTCCATAACCCCATGCTCCAAGCGACCAGGCACTTCTTGTCTGTCCTCCGTAAATGGGTAATGCCTTCTTCCCCAATTACAGTCGTGCATGCGCATTCAGACGGGACAAGAGCGAAGAGCGTAAAGCTGGCCCTATGTGCATAACCAACATGAAGCTGAAGACAAAAACAAACAAACAAGCATTCAAGGGGCTCAAAAGTGCAGGCTAGGCTTAAGGCCTGGGCACAAGTGCGGGCTAGGCTTAAGGCCTTGGCACAAGTGCTGGCTAGGATCAAGGCAGGGGGCACAAGTGCGGGCTAGGCTTAAGGCCTGGGCACAAGTGCGGGCTAGGCTTAAGGCCTGGGCACAAGTGCGGGCTAGGCTTAAGGCCTGGGCACAAGTGCGGGCTAGGCTTAAGGCCTGGGCACAAGTGCAGGCTAGGCTTAAGGCCTGGGCATAAGTGCAGTGCTGGCTAGGATCAAGGCAGGGGGCACAAGTGCGGGCTAGGCTTAAGGCCTGGGCACAAGTGCGGGCTAGGCTTAAGGCCTGGGCACAAGTGCTGGCTAGGATCAAGGCAGGGGGCACAAGTGCGGGCTAGGCTTAAGGCCTGGGCACAAGTGCAGGCTAGGCTTAAGGCCTGGGCACAAGTGCAGTGCTGGCTAGGATCAAGGCAGGGGGCACAAGTGCGGGCTAGGCTTAAGGCCTGGGCACAAGTGCAGGCTAGGCTTAAGGCCTGGGAACAAGTGCGGGCTAGGCTTAAGGCCTGGGCACAAGTGCGGGCTAGGCTTAAGTACCTGAGCACAAGTGCGGGCTAGGCTTAAGGCCTGGGCACAAGTGCGGGCTAGGCTTAAGGCCTGGGCACAAGTGCGGGCTAGGCTTAAGGCCTGGGCACAAGTGCGGGCTAGGCTTAAGGCCTGGGCACAAGTGCGGGCTAGGCTTAAGGCCTGGGCACAAGTGCGGGCTAGGCTTAAGGCCTGGGCACAAGTGCGGGCTAGGCTTAAGGCCTGGGCACAAGTGCGGGCTAGGCTTAAGGCCTGGGCACAAGTGCGGGCTAGGCTTAAGGCCTGGGCACAAGTGCGGGCTTGGCTTAAGGCCTGGGCACAAGTGCTGGCTAGGATCAAGGCAGGGGGCACAAGTGCGGGCTAGGCTTAAGGCCTGGGCACAAGTGCGGGCTAGGCTTAAGGCCTGGGCACAAGTGCGGGCTAGGCTTAAGGCCTGGGCACAAGAGCGGGCTAGGCTTAAGGCCTGGGCACAAGTGCGGGCTAGGCTTAAGGCCTGGGCACAAATGCGGGCTAGGCTTAAGGCCTGGGCACAAGTGCAAGCTAGGCTTAAGGCCTGGGCACAAGTGCTGGCTAGGATCAAGGCAGGGGGCACAAGTGCGGGCTAGGCTTAAGGCCTGGGCACAAGTGCGGGCTAGGCTTAAGGCCTGGGCACAAGTGCGGGCTAGGCTTAAGGCCTGGGCACAAGTGCGGGCTAGGCTTAAGGCCTGGGCACAAGTGCAGGCTAGGCTTAAGGCCTGGGCACAAGTGCAGTGCTGGCTAGGATCAAGGCAGGGGGCACAAGTGCGGGCTAGGCTTAAGGCCTGGGCACAAGTGCAGGCTAGGCTTAAGGCCTGGGCACAAGTGCGGGCTAGGCTTAAGGCCTGGGCACAAGTGCGGGCTAGGCTTAAGGCCTGGGCACAAGTGCGGGCTAGGCTTAAGGCCTGGGCACAAGTGCTGGCTAGGATCAAGGCAGGGGCACAAGTGCGGGCTCGGCTTAAGGCAGGGGCACAAGTGCGGGCTCGGCTTAAGGCAGGGGCACAAGTGCGGGCTCGGCTTAAGGCCTGGGCACAAGTGCGGGCTAGGCTTAAGGCCTGGGCACAAGTGCGGGCTAGGCTTAAGGCCTGGGCACAAGTGCGGGCTAGGCTTAAGGCCTGGGCACAAGTGCGGGTTAGGCTTAAGGCCGGGGCACAAGTGCGGGCTAGGCTTAAGGCCTGGGCACAAGTGCGGGCTAGGCTTAAGGCCTGGGCACAAGTGCGGGCTAGGCTTAAGGCCTGGGCACAAGTGCGGGCTAGGCTTAAGGCCGGGGCACAAGTGCAGGCTAGGCTTAAGGCCTGGGCACAAGTGCAGTGCTGGCTAGGATCAAGGCAGGGGCCACAAGTGCCGGCTAGGCTTAAGGCATGGGCACAAGTGCCAGCCAGGCTTAAGGCCTGGGCACAAGTGCGGGCTAGGCTTACGGCATGGGCACAAGTGCAGTGCTGGCCAGGATCAAGGCAGGGGGCACAAGTGCTGGCTAGGCTTAAGGCATTCAGCTAACTCTTTGCACTCTTTGCATAAAGGGTTAGGCACCCATAGGGGTGAAGAGCTAGCTTTCACCCCTCTACTCTGTACTTGGACATTTAGGACTAGATCCTTTGTTGTACAGTGCGGAGCCTCTCCATAACCCCATGCTCCAAGCGACCAGGCACTTCTTGTCTGTCCTCCGTAAATGGGTAATGCCTTCTTCCCCAATTACAGTCGTGCATGCGCATTCAGACGGGACAAGAGCGAAGAGCGTAAAGCTGGCCCTATGTGCATAACCAACATGAAGCTGAAGACAAAAACAAACAAACAAGCATTCAAGGGGCTCAAAAGTGCAGGCTAGGCTTAAGGCCTGGGCACAAGTGCGGGCTAGGCTTAAGGCCTTGGCACAAGTGCTGGCTAGGATCAAGGCAGGGGGCACAAGTGCGGGCTAGGCTTAAGGCCTGGGCACAAGTGCGGGCTAGGCTTAAGGCCTGGGCACAAGTGCGGGCTAGGCTTAAGGCCTGGGCACAAGTGCGGGCTAGGCTTAAGGCCTGGGCACAAGTGCAGGCTAGGCTTAAGGCCTGGGCATAAGTGCAGTGCTGGCTAGGATCAAGGCAGGGGGCACAAGTGCGGGCTAGGCTTAAGGCCTGGGCACAAGTGCGGGCTAGGCTTAAGGCCTGGGCACAAGTGCTGGCTAGGATCAAGGCAGGGGGCACAAGTGCGGGCTAGGCTTAAGGCCTGGGCACAAGTGCAGGCTAGGCTTAAGGCCTGGGCACAAGTGCAGTGCTGGCTAGGATCAAGGCAGGGGGCACAAGTGCGGGCTAGGCTTAAGGCCTGGGCACAAGTGCAGGCTAGGCTTAAGGCCTGGGAACAAGTGCGGGCTAGGCTTAAGGCCTGGGCACAAGTGCGGGCTAGGCTTAAGTACCTGAGCACAAGTGCGGGCTAGGCTTAAGGCCTGGGCACAAGTGCGGGCTAGGCTTAAGGCCTGGGCACAAGTGCGGGCTAGGCTTAAGGCCTGGGCACAAGTGCGGGCTAGGCTTAAGGCCTGGGCACAAGTGCGGGCTAGGCTTAAGGCCTGGGCACAAGTGCGGGCTAGGCTTAAGGCCTGGGCACAAGTGCGGGCTAGGCTTAAGGCCTGGGCACAAGTGCGGGCTAGGCTTAAGGCCTGGGCACAAGTGCGGGCTAGGCTTAAGGCCTGGGCACAAGTGCGGGCTTGGCTTAAGGCCTGGGCACAAGTGCTGGCTAGGATCAAGGCAGGGGGCACAAGTGCGGGCTAGGCTTAAGGCCTGGGCACAAGTGCGGGCTAGGCTTAAGGCCTGGGCACAAGTGCGGGCTAGGCTTAAGGCCTGGGCACAAGAGCGGGCTAGGCTTAAGGCCTGGGCACAAGTGCGGGCTAGGCTTAAGGCCTGGGCACAAATGCGGGCTAGGCTTAAGGCCTGGGCACAAGTGCAAGCTAGGCTTAAGGCCTGGGCACAAGTGCTGGCTAGGATCAAGGCAGGGGGCACAAGTGCGGGCTAGGCTTAAGGCCTGGGCACAAGTGCGGGCTAGGCTTAAGGCCTGGGCACAAGTGCGGGCTAGGCTTAAGGCCTGGGCACAAGTGCGGGCTAGGCTTAAGGCCTGGGCACAAGTGCAGGCTAGGCTTAAGGCCTGGGCACAAGTGCAGTGCTGGCTAGGATCAAGGCAGGGGGCACAAGTGCGGGCTAGGCTTAAGGCCTGGGCACAAGTGCAGGCTAGGCTTAAGGCCTGGGCACAAGTGCGGGCTAGGCTTAAGGCCTGGGCACAAGTGCGGGCTAGGCTTAAGGCCTGGGCACAAGTGCGGGCTAGGCTTAAGGCCTGGGCACAAGTGCGGGCTAGGCTTAAGGCCTGGGCATAAGTGCAGTGCTGGCTAGGATCAAGGCAGGGGGCACAAGTGCGGGCTAGGCTTAAGGCCTGGGCACAAGTGCGGGCTAGGCTTAAGGCCTGGGCACAAGTGCTGGCTAGGATCAAGGCAGGGGGCACAAGTGTGGGCTAGGCTTAAGGCCTGGGCACAAGTGCAGGCTAGGCTTAAGGCATGGGCACAAGTGCAGTGCTGGCTAGGATCAAGGCAGGGGGCACAAGTGCGGGCTAGGCTTAAGGCCTGGGCACAAGTGCAGGCTAGGCTTAAGGCCTGGGCACAAGTGCGGGCTAGGCTTAAGGCCTGGGCACAAGTGCAGGCTAGGCTTAAGGCCTGGGCACAAGTGCAGTGCTGGCTAGGATCAAGGCAGGGGGCACAAGTGCGGGCTAGGCTTAAGGCCTGGGCACAAGTGCAGGCTAGGCTTAAGGCCTGGGCACAAGTGCGGGCTAGGCTTAAGGCCTGGGCACAAGTGCGGGCTAGGCTTAAGGCCTGGGCACAAGTGCGGGCTAGGCTTAAGGCCTGGGCACAAGTGCTGGCTAGGATCAAGGCAGGGGGCACAAGTGCGGGCTAGGCTTAAGGCCTGGGCACAAGTGCGGGCTAGGCTTAAGGCCTGGGCACAAGTGCGGGCTAGGCTTAAGGCCTGGGCACAAGAGCGGGCTAGGCTTAAGGCCTGGGCACAAGTGCGGGCTAGGCTTAAGGCCTGGGCACAAGTGCGGGCTAGGCTTAAGGCCTGGGCACAAGTGCGGGCTAGGCTTAAGGCCTGGGCACAAGTGCGGGCTAGGCTTAAGGCCTGGGCACAAGTGCGGGCTAGGCTTAAGGCAGGGGCACAAGTGCGGGCTCGGCTTAAGGCAGGGGCACAAGTGCGGGCTCGGCTTAAGGCAGGGGCACAAGTGCGGGCTCGGCTTAAGGCAGGGGCACAAGTGCGGGCTCGGCTTAAGGCCGGGGCACAAGTGCGGGCTCGGCTTAAGGCCGGGGCACAAGTGCGGGCTCGGCTTAAGGCCGAGGCACAAGTGCGGGCTAGGCTTAAGGCCTGGGCACAAGTGCGGGCTAAGCTTAAAGCCGGGGCACAAGTGCGGGCTAAGCTTAAAGCCGGGGCACAAGTGCGGGCTAAGCTTAAAGCCGGGGCACAAGTGCGGGCTAGGCTTAAGGCCTGGGCACAAGTGCGGGTTAGGCTTAAGGCATGGGCACAAGTGCGGGCTAGGCTTAAGGCCGGGGCACAAGTGCGGGCTAGGCTTAAGGCCGGGGCACAAGTGCGGGCTAGGCTTAAGGCCGGGGCACAAGTGCGGGCTAGGCTTAAGGCCGGGGCACAAGTGCGGGCTAGGCTTAAGGCCTGGGTACAAGTGCGGGCTAGGCTTAAGGCCTGGGCACAAGTGCGGGTTAGACTTAAGGCCGGGGCACAAGTGCGGGCTAGGCTTAAGGCCGGGGCACAAGTGCGGGCTAGGCTTAAGGCCGGGGCACAAGTGCGGGCTAGGCTTAAGGCCGGGGCACAAGTGCGGGCTAGGCTTAAGGCCGGGGCACAAGTGCGGGCTAGGCTTAAGGCCTGGGCACAAGTGCAGGCTAGGCTTAAGGCCTGGGCACAAGTGCAGTGCTGGCTAGGATCAAGGCAGGGGCCACAAGTGCCGGCTAGGCTTAAGGCATGGGCACAAGTGCGGGCTAGGCTTAAGGCAGGGGCACAAGTGCGGGCTAGGCTTAAGGCAGGGGCACAAGTGCGGGCTTGGCTTAAGGCCTGGGCACAAGTGCGGGCTAGGCTTAAGGCATGGGCACAAGTGCCGGCTAGGCTTAAGGCATGGGCACAAGTGCCAGCCAGGCTTAAGGCCTGGGCACAAGTGCGGGCTAGGCTTACGGCATGGGCACAAGTGCAGTGCTGGCCAGGATCAAGGCAGGGGGCACAAGTGCTGGCTAGGCTTAAGGCATTCAGCTAACTCTTTGCACTCTTTGCATAAAGGGTTAGGCACCCATAGGGGTGAAGAGCTAGCTTTCACCCCTCTACTCTGTACTTGGACATTTAGGACTAGATCCTTTGTTGTACAGTGCGGAGCCTCTCCATAACCCCATGCTCCAAGCGACCAGGCACTTCTTGTCTGTCCTCCGTAAATGGGTAATGCCTTCTTCCCCAATTACAGTCGTGCATGCGCATTCAGATGGGACAAGAGCGAAGAGCGTAAAGCTGGCCCTATGTGCATAACCAACATGAAGCTGAAGACAAAAACAAACAAACAAGCATTCAAGGGGCTCAAAAGTGCAGGCTAGGCTTAAGGCCTGGGCACAAGTGCGGGCTAGGCTTAAGGCCTGGGCACAAGTGCTGGCTAGGATCAAGGCAGGGGGCACAAGTGCGGGCTAGGCTTAAGGCCTGGGCACAAGTGCGGGCTAGGCTTAAGGCCTGGGCACAAGTGCGGGCTAGGCTTAAGGCCTGGGCACAAGTGCGGGCTAGGCTTAAGGCCTGGGCACAAGTGCAGGCTAGGCTTAAGGCCTGGGCACAAGTGCGGGCTAGGCTTAAGGCCTGGGCACAAGTGCGGGCTAGGCTTAAGGCCTGGGCACAAGTGCGGGCTAGGCTTAAGGCCTGGGCACAAGTGCGGGCTTGGCTTAAGGCCTGGGCACAAGTGCGGGCTAGGCTTAAGGCCTGGGCACAAGTGCGGCAAAGGCTTAAGGCCTGGCCACAAGTGCGGGCTAGGCTTAAGGCCTGGACACAAGTGCGGGCTAGGCTTAAGGCCTAGGCACAAGTGCGGGCTAGGCTTAAGGCCTGGACACAAGTGCGGGCTAGGCTTAAGGCAGGGGCACAAGTGCGGGCTAGGCTTAAGGCAGGGGCACAGGTGCGGGCTAGGCTTAAGGCCTGGGCACAAGTGCTGGCTAGGATCAAGGCAGGGGGCACAAGTGCGGGCTAGGCTTAAGGCCTGGGCACAAGTGCGGGCTAGGCTTAAGGCCTGGGCACAAGTGCGGGCTAGGCTTAAGGCATGGGCACAAGTGCCAGCCAGGCTTAAGGCCTGGGCACAAGTGCGGGCTAGGCTTAAGGCCTGGGCACAAGTGCGGGCTAGGCTTAAGGCATTCAGCTAACTCTTTGCACTCTTTGCATAAAGGGTTAGGCACCCATAGGGGTGAAGAGCTAGCTTTCACCCCTCTACTCTGTACTTGGACATTTAGAACTAGATCCTTTGTTGTACAGTGCAGAGCCTCTCCATAACCCCATGCTCCAAGCGACCAGGCACTTCTTGTCTGTCCTCCGTAAATGGGTAATGCCTTCTTCACCAATTACAGTCGTGCATGCGCATTCAGACGGGGCAAGAGCAAAGAGCGTAAAGCTGGCCCTATGTGCATAACCAACATGAAGCTGAAGACAAAAACAAACAAACAAGCATTCAAGGGGCTCAAAAGTGCAGGCTAGGATCAAGGCCTGGGCACAAGTGCGGGCTAGGATCAAGGCCTGGGCACAAGTGCGGGCTAGGATCAAGGCCTGGGCACAAGTGCCAGCCAGGCTTAAGGCCTGGGCTAAAGTGCGGGCTAGGCTTAAGGCCTGGGCACAAATGCGGGCTAGGATTAAGGCCTGGGCACAAGTGCAGGCTAGGCTTAAGGCCTGGGCACAAGTGCAGGCTAGGTTTAAGGCCTGGGCACAAGTGCAGGCTAGGCTTAAGGCCTGGGCACAAGTGCGGGCTAGGATCAAGGCCTGGGCACAAGTGCGGGCTAGGATCAAGGCCTGGGCACAAGTGCTGGCTAGGATCAAGGCAGGGGGCACAAGTGCGGGCTAGGCTTAAGGCCTGGGCACAAGTGCAGGCTAGGCTTAAGGCCTGGGCACAAGTGCAGTGCTGGCTAGGATCAAGGCAGGGGGCACAAGTGCGGGCTAGGCTTAAGGCCTGGGCACAAGTGCGGGCTAGGCTTAAGGCCTGGGCACAAGTGCGGGCTAGGCTTAAGGCCTGGGCACAAGTGCGGGCTAGGCTTAAGGCCTGGGCACAAGTGCGGGCTAGGCTTAAGGCCTGGGCACAAGTGCGGGCTAGGCTTAAGGCCTGGGCATAAGTGCAGTGCTGGCTAGGATCAAGGCAGGGGGCACAAGTGCGGGCTAGGCTTAAGGCCTGGGCACAAGTGCGGGCTAGGCTTAAGGCCTGGGCACAAGTGCGGGCTAGGCTTAAGGCCTGGGCACAAGTGCTGGCTAGGATCAAGGCAGGGGGCACAAGTGCGGGCTAGGCTTAAGGCCTGGGCACAAGTGCAGGCTAGGCTTAAGGCCTGGGCACAAGTGCAGTGCTGGCTAGGATCAAGGCAGGGGGCACAAGTGCGGGCTAGGCTTAAGGCCTGGGCACAAGTGCAGGCTAGGCTTAAGGCCTGGGCACAAGTGCGGGCTAGGCTTAAGGCCTGGGCACAAGTGCGGGCTAGGCTTAAGGCCTGAGCACAAGTGCGGGCTAGGCTTAAGGCCTGGGCACAAGTGCGGGCTAGGCTTAAGGCCTGGGCACAAGTGCGGGCTAGGCTTAAGGCCTGGGCACAAGTGCGGGCTAGGCTTAAGGCCTGGGCACAAGTGCGGGCTAGGCTTAAGGCCTGGGCACAAGTGCGGGCTAGGCTTAAGGCCTGGGCACAAGTGCGGGCTAGGCTTAAGGCCTGGGCACAAGTGCGGGCTTGGCTTAAGGCCTGGGCACAAGTGCTGGCTAGGATCAAGGCAGGGGGCACAAGTGCGGGCTAGGCTTAAGGCCTGGGCACAAGTGCGGGCTAGGCTTAAGGCCTGGGCACAAGTGCGGGCTAGGCTTAAGGCCTGGGCACAAGAGCGGGCTAGGCTTAAGGCCTGGGCACAAGTGCGGGCTAGGCTTAAGGCCTGGGCACAAGTGCGGGCTAGGCTTAAGGCCTGGGCACAAGTGCGGGCTAGGCTTTAGGTCTGGGCACAAGTGCGGGCTAGGCTTAAGGCAGGGGCACAAGTGCGGGCTAGGCTTAAGGCAGGGGCACAAGTGCGGGCTAGGCTTAAGGCCTGGGCACAAGTGCTGGCTAGGCTTAAGGCCTGGGCACAAGTGCGGGCTAGGCTTAAGGCAGGGGCACAAGTGCGGGCTCGGCTTAAGGCAGGGGCACAAGTGCGGGCTCGGCTTAAGGCAGGGGCACAAGTGCGGGCTCGGCTTAAGGCAGGGGCACAAGTGCGGGCTCGACTTAAGGCAGGGGCACAAGTGCGGGCTCGGCTTAAGGCCGGGGCACAAGTGCAGGCTAGGCTTAAGGCCTGGGCACAAGTGCTGGCTAGGATCAAGGCAGGGGGCACAAGTGCGGGCTAGGCTTAAGGCCTGGGCACAAGTGCGGGCTAGGCTTAAGGCCTGGGCACAAGTGCGGGCTAGGCTTAAGGCCTGGGCACAAGTGCGGGCTAGGCTTAAGGCCTGGGCACAAGTGCAGTGCTGGCTAGGATCAAGGCAGGGGGCACAAGTGCGGGCTAGGCTTAAGGCCTGGGCACAAGTGCGGGCTAGGCTTAAGGCCTGGGCACAAGTGCGGGCTAGGCTTAAGGCCTGGGCACAAGTGCGGGCTAGGCTTAAGGCCTGGGCACAAGTGCGGGCTAGGCTTAAGGCCTGGGCACAAGTGCGGGCTAGGCTTAAGGCCTGGGCACAAGTGCTGGCTAGGATCAAGGCAGGGGGCACAAGTGCGGGCTAGGCTTAAGGCCTGGGCACAAGTGCGGGCTAGGCTTAAGGCCTGGGCACAAGTGCGGGCTAGGCTTAAGGCCTGGGCACAAGAGCGGGCTAGGCTTAAGGCCTGGGCACAAGAGTGGGCTAGGCTTAAGGCCTGGGCACAAGTGCGGGCTAGGCTTAAGGCCTGGGCACAAGTGCGGGCTAGGCTTAAGGCCGGGGCACAAGTGCGGGCTAGGCTTAAGGCCGGGGCACAAGTGCGGGCTTGGCTTAAGGCCTGGGCACAAGTGCGGGCTAGGCTTAAGGCATGGGCACAAGTGCCGGCTAGGCTTAAGGCATGGGCACAAGTGCCAGCCAGGCTTAAGGCCTGGGCACAAGTGCGGGCTAGGCTTACGGCATGGGCACAAGTGCAGTGCTGGCCAGGATCAAGGCAGGGGGCACAAGTGCTGGCTAGGCTTAAGGCATTCAGCTAACTCTTTGCACTCTTTGCATAAAGGGTTAGGCACCCATAGGGGTGAAGAGCTAGCTTTCACCCCTCTACTCTGTACTTGGACATTTAGGACTAGATCCTTTGTTGTACAGTGCGGAGCCTCTCCATAACCCCATGCTCCAAGCGACCAGGCACTTCTTGTCTGTCCTCCGTAAATGGGTAATGCCTTCTTCCCCAATTACAGACGTGCATGCGCATTCAGATGGTACAAGAGCGAAGAGCGTAAAGCTGGCCCTATGTGCATAACCAACATGAAGCTGAAGACAAAAACAAACAAACAAGCATTCAAGGGGCTCAAAAGTGCAGGCTAGGCTTAAGGCCTGGGCACAAGTGCGGGCTAGGCTTAAGGCCTGGGCACAAGTGCTGGCTAGGATCAAGGCAGGGGGCACAAGTGCGGGCTAGGCTTAAGGCCTGGGCACAAGTGCGGGCTAGGCTTAAGGCCTGGGCACAAGTGCGGGCTAGGCTTAAGGCCTGGGCACAAGTGCGGGCTAGGCTTAAGGCCTGGGCACAAGTGCAGGCTAGGCTTAAGGCCTGGGCACAAGTGCGGGCTAGGCTTAAGGCCTGGGCACAAGTGCGGGCTAGGCTTAAGGCCTGGGCACAAGTGCGGGCTAGGCTTAAGGCCTGGGCACAAGTGCGGGCTTGGCTTAAGGCCTGGGCACAAGTGCGGGCTAGGCTTAAGGCCTGGGCACAAGTGCGGCAAAGGCTTAAGGCCTGGCCACAAGTGCGGGCTTGGCTTAAGGCCTGGGCACAAGTGCGGGCTAGGCTTAAGGCCTGGGCACAAGTGCGGCAAAGGCTTAAGGCCTGGGCACAAGTGCGGGCTTGGCTTAAGGCCTGGGCACAAGTGCGGGCTAGGCTTAAGGCCTGGGCACAAGTGCGGGCTAGGCTTAAGGCCTGGGCACAAGTGCGGGCTTGGCTTAAGGCCTGGGCACAAGTGCGGGCTAGGCTTAAGGCCTGGGCACAAGTGCGGCAAAGGCTTAAGGCCTGGCCACAAGTGCGGGCTAGGCTTAAGGCCGGGGCACAAGTGCGGGCTAGGCTTAAGGCCGGGGCACAAGTGCGGGCTTGGCTTAAGGCCTGGGCACAAGTGCGGGCTAGGCTTAAGGCATGGGCACAAGTGCCGGCTAGGCTTAAGGCATGGGCACAAGTGCCAGCCAGGCTTAAGGCCTGGGCACAAGTGCGGGCTAGGCTTACGGCATGGGCACAAGTGCAGTGCTGGCCAGGATCAAGGCAGGGGGCACAAGTGCTGGCTAGGCTTAAGGCATTCAGCTAACTCTTTGCACTCTTTGCATAAAGGGTTAGGCACCCATAGGGGTGAAGAGCTAGCTTTCACCCCTCTACTCTGTACTTGGACATTTAGGACTAGATCCTTTGTTGTACAGTGCGGAGCCTCTCCATAACCCCATGCTCCAAGCGACCAGGCACTTCTTGTCTGTCCTCCGTAAATGGGTAATGCCTTCTTCCCCAATTACAGTCGTGCATGCGCATTCAGATGGTACAAGAGCGAAGAGCGTAAAGCTGGCCCTATGTGCATAACCAACATGAAGCTGAAGACAAAAACAAACAAACAAGCATTCAAGGGGCTCAAAAGTGCAGGCTAGGCTTAAGGCCTGGGCACAAGTGCGGGCTAGGCTTAAGGCCTGGGCACAAGTGCTGGCTAGGATCAAGGCAGGGGGCACAAGTGCGGGCTAGGCTTAAGGCCTGGGCACAAGTGCGGGCTAGGCTTAAGGCCTGGGCACAAGTGCGGGCTAGGCTTAAGGCCTGGGCACAAGTGCGGGCTAGGCTTAAGGCCTGGGCACAAGTGCAGGCTAGGCTTAAGGCCTGGGCACAAGTGCGGGCTAGGCTTAAGGCCTGGGCACAAGTGCGGGCTAGGCTTAAGGCCTGGGCACAAGTGCGGGCTAGGCTTAAGGCCTGGGCACAAGTGCGGGCTTGGCTTAAGGCCTGGGCACAAGTGCGGGCTAGGCTTAAGGCCTGGGCACAAGTGCGGCAAAGGCTTAAGGCCTGGCCACAAGTGCGGGCTTGGCTTAAGGCCTGGGCACAAGTGCGGGCTAGGCTTAAGGCCTGGGCACAAGTGCGGCAAAGGCTTAAGGCCTGGGCACAAGTGCGGGCTTGGCTTAAGGCCTGGGCACAAGTGCGGGCTAGGCTTAAGGCCTGGGCACAAGTGCGGGCTAGGCTTAAGGCCTGGGCACAAGTGCGGGCTTGGCTTAAGGCCTGGGCACAAGTGCGGGCTAGGCTTAAGGCCTGGGCACAAGTGCGGCAAAGGCTTAAGGCCTGGCCACAAGTGCGGGCTAGGCTTAAGGCCTGGGCACAAGTGCGGGCTAGGCTTAAGGCCTGGACACAAGTGCGGGCTAGGCTTAAGGCCTAGGCACAAGTGCGGGCTAGGCTTAAGGCCTGGACACAAGTGCGGGCTAGGCTTAAGGCAGGGGCACAAGTGCGGGCTAGGCTTAAGGCAGGGGCACAGGTGCGGGCTAGGCTTAAGGCCTGGGCACAAGTGCTGGCTAGGATCAAGGCAGGGGGCACAAGTGCGGGCTAGGCTTAAGGCCTGGGCACAAGTGCGGGCTAGGCTTAAGGCCTGGGCACAAGTGCGGGCTAGGCTTAAGGCATGGGCACAAGTGCCAGCCAGGCTTAAGGCCTGGGCACAAGTGCGGGCTAGGCTTAAGGCCTGGGCACAAGTGCGGGCTAGGCTTAAGGCCTGGGCACAAGTGCGGGCTAGGCTTAAGGCCTGGGCACAAGTGCGGGCTAGGCTTAAGGCCTGGGCACAAGTGCGGGCTAGGCTTAAGGCCTGGGCACAAGTGCGGGCTAGGCTTAAGGCCTGGGCACAAGTGCGGGCTAGGCTTAAGGCCTGGGCACAAGTGCGGGCTTGGCTTAAGGCCTGGGCACAAGTGCTGGCTAGGATCAAGGCAGGGGGCACAAGTGCGGGCTAGGCTTAAGGCCTGGGCACAAGTGCGGGCTAGGCTTAAGGCCTGGGCACAAGTGCGGGCTAGGCTTAAGGCCTGGGCACAAGAGCGGGCTAGGCTTAAGGCCTGGGCACAAGTGCGGGCTAGGCTTAAGGCCTGGGCACAAGTGCGGGCTAGGCTTAAGGCCTGGGCACAAGTGCGGGCTAGGCTTTAGGTCTGGGCACAAGTGCGGGCTAGGCTTAAGGCAGGGGCACAAGTGCGGGCTAGGCTTAAGGCAGGGGCACAAGTGCGGGCTAGGCTTAAGGCCTGGGCACAAGTGCTGGCTAGGCTTAAGGCCTGGGCACAAGTGCGGGCTAGGCTTAAGGCAGGGGCACAAGTGCGGGCTCGGCTTAAGGCAGGGGCACAAGTGCGGGCTCGGCTTAAGGCAGGGGCACAAGTGCGGGCTCGGCTTAAGGCAGGGGCACAAGTGCGGGCTCGGCTTAAGGCAGGGGCACAAGTGCGGGCTCGGCTTAAGGCCGGGGCACAAGTGCAGGCTAGGCTTAAGGCCTGGGCACAAGTGCTGGCTAGGATCAAGGCAGGGGGCACAAGTGCGGGCTAGGCTTAAGGCCTGGGCACAAGTGCGGGCTAGGCTTAAGGCCTGGGCACAAGTGCGGGCTAGGCTTAAGGCCTGGGCACAAGTGCGGGCTAGGCTTAAGGCCTGGGCACAAGTGCAGGCTAGGCTTAAGGCCTGGACACAAGTGCGGGCTAGGCTTAAGGCCGGGGCACAAGTGCAGGCTAGGCTTAAGGCCTGGGCACAAGTGCAGTGCTGGCTAGGATCAAGGCAGGGGCCACAAGTGCCGGCTAGGCTTAAGGCATGGGCACAAGTGCCAGCCAGGCTTAAGGCATGGGCACAAGTGCAGTGCTGGCCAGGATCAAGGCAGGGGGCACAAGTGCTGGCTAGGCTTAAGGCATTCAGCTAACTCTTTGCACTCTTTGCATAAAGGGTTAGGCACCCATAGGGGTGAAGAGCTAGCTTTCACCCCTCTACTCTGTACTTGGACATTTAGGACTAGATCCTTTGTTGTACAGTGCGGAGCCTCTCCATAACCCCATGCTCCAAGCTACCAGGCACTTCTTGTCTGTCCTCCGTAAATGGGTAATGCCTTCTTCACCAATTACAGTCGTGCATGCGCATTCAGACGGGACAAGAGCGAAGAGCGTAAAGCTGGCCCTATGTGCATAACCAACATGAAGCTGAAGACAAAAACAAACAAACAAGCATTCAAGGGGCTCAAAAGTGCAGGCTAGGCTTAAGGCCTGGGCACAAGTGCGGGCTAGGCTTAAGGCCTGGGCACAAGTGCTGGCTAGGATCAAGGCAGGGGGCACAAGTGCGGGCTAGGCTTAAGGCAGGGGCACAAGTGTGGGCTAGGCTTAAGGCAGGGGCACAAGTGCTGGCTAGGATCAAGGCAGGGGGCACAAGTGCGGGCTAGGCTTAAGGCCTGGGCACAAGTGCGGGCTAGGCTTAAGGCCTGGGCACAAGTGCGGGCTAGGCTTAAGGCCTGGGCACAAGTGCGGGCTAGGCTTAAGCCCTGGGCACAAGTGCGGGCTAGGCTTAAGGCCTGGGCACAAGTGCGGGCTAGGCTTAAGGCAGGGGCACAAGTGCGGGCTAGGCTTAAGGCAGGGGCACAAGTGCGGGCTAGGCTTAAGGCAGGGGCACAAGTGCGGGCTAGGCTTAAGGCCTGGGCACAAGTGCGGGCTAGGCTTAAGGCCTGGGCACAAGTGCGGGCTAGGCTTAAGGCAGGGGCACAAGTGTGGGCTAGGCTTAAGGCAGGGGCACAAGTGCGGGCTAGGCTTAAGGCCTGGGCACAAGTGCTGGCTAGGATCAAGGCAGGGGGCACAAGTGCGGGCTAGGCTTAAGGCCTGGGCACAAGTGCGGGCTAGGCTTAAGGCCTGGGCACAAGTGCGGGCTAGGCTTAAGGCCTGGGCACAAGTGCGGGCTAGGCTTAAGGCCTGGGCACAAGTGCGGGCTAGGCTTAAGGCCTGGGCACAAGTGCGGGCTAGGCTTAAGGCCTGGGCACAAGTGCAGGCTAGGCTTAAGGCCTGGGCATAAGTGCAGTGCTGGCTAGGATCAAGGCAGGGGGCACAAGTGCGGGCTAGGCTTAAGGCCTGGGCACAAGTGCGGGCTAGGCTTAAGGCCTGGGCACAAGTGCTGGCTAGGATCAAGGCAGGGGCACAAGTGCGGGCTCGGCTTAAGGCAGGGGCACAAGTGCGGGCTCGGCTTAAGGCAGGGGCACAAGTGCGGGCTCGGCTTAAGGCCTGGGCACAAGTGCGGGCTAGGCTTAAGGCCTGGGCACAAGTGCGGGCTAGGCTTAAGGCCTGGGCACAAGTGCGGGTTAGGCTTAAGGCCGGGGCACAAGTGCGGGCTAGGCTTAAGGCCTGGGCACAAGTGCGGGCTAGGCTTAAGGCCTGGGCACAAGTGCGGGCTAGGCTTAAGGCCTGGGCACAAGTGCGGGCTAGGCTTAAGGCCGGGGCACAAGTGCAGGCTAGGCTTAAGGCCTGGGCACAAGTGCAGTGCTGGCTAGGATCAAGGCAGGGGCCACAAGTGCCGGCTAGGCTTAAGGCATGGGCACAAGTGCCAGCCAGGCTTAAGGCCTGGGCACAAGTGCGGGCTAGGCTTACGGCATGGGCACAAGTGCAGTGCTGGCCAGGATCAAGGCAGGGGGCACAAGTGCTGGCTAGGCTTAAGGCATTCAGCTAACTCTTTGCACTCTTTGCATAAAGGGTTAGGCACCCATAGGGGTGAAGAGCTAGCTTTCACCCCTCTACTCTGTACTTGGACATTTAGGACTAGATCCTTTGTTGTACAGTGCGGAGCCTCTCCATAACCCCATGCTCCAAGCGACCAGGCACTTCTTGTCTGTCCTCCGTAAATGGGTAATGCCTTCTTCCCCAATTACAGTCGTGCATGCGCATTCAGACGGGACAAGAGCGAAGAGCGTAAAGCTGGCCCTATGTGCATAACCAACATGAAGCTGAAGACAAAAACAAACAAACAAGCATTCAAGGGGCTCAAAAGTGCAGGCTAGGCTTAAGGCCTGGGCACAAGTGCGGGCTAGGCTTAAGGCCTTGGCACAAGTGCTGGCTAGGATCAAGGCAGGGGGCACAAGTGCAGGCTAGGCTTAAGGCCTGGGCACAAGTGCGGGCTAGGCTTAAGGCCTGGGCACAAGTGCGGGCTAGGCTTAAGGCCTGGGCACAAGTGCGGGCTTGGCTTAAGGCCTGGGCACAAGTGCGGGCTAGGCTTAAGGCCGGGGCACAAGTGCGGGCTAGGCTTAAGGCCGGGGCACAAGTGCGGGCTAGGCTTAAGGCCGGGGCACAAGTGCGGGCTAGGCTTATGGCCTGAGGACAAGTGCGGGCTAGGCTTAAGGCCTGGGCACAAGTGCGGGCTAGGCTTAAGGCCAGGGCACAAGTGCGGGCTAGGCTTAAGGCCAGGGCACAAGTGCGGGCTAGGCTTAAGGCCTGGGCACAAGTGCGGGCTAGGCTTAAGGCCTGGGCACAAGTGCGGGCTAGGCTTAAGGCCTTTGCACAAGTGCGGGCTAGGCTTAAGGCCTGGGCACAAGTGCGGGCTAGGCTTAAGGCAGGGGCACAAGTGCGGGCTAGGCTTAAGGCAGGGGCACAAGTGCGGGCTAGGCTTAAGGCCTGGGCACAAGTGCGGGCTAGGCTTAAGGCCTGGGCACAAGTGCTGGCTAGGATCAAGGCAGGGGGCACAAATGCGGGCTAGGCTTAAGGCCTGGGCACAAGTGCGGGCTAGGCTTAAGGCCTGGGCACAAGTGCGGGCTAGGCTTAAGGCCTGGGCACAAGTGCGGGCTAGGCTTAAGGCCTGGGCACAAGTGCGGGCTAGGCTTAAGGCCTGGGCACAAGTGCGGGCTAGGCTTAAGGCCTGGGCACAAGTGCAGGCTAGGCTTAAGGCCTGGGCATAAGTGCAGTGCTGGCTAGGATCAAGGCAGGGGGCACAAGTGCGGGCTAGGCTTAAGGCCTGGGCACAAGTGCGGGCTAGGCTTAAGGCCTGGGCACAAGTGCTGGCTAGGATCAAGGCAGGGGGCACAAGTGCGGGCTAGGCTTAAGGCCTGGGCACAAGTGCAGGCTAGGCTTAAGGCCTGGGCACAAGTGCAGTGCTGGCTAGGATCAAGGCAGGGGGCACAAGTGCGGGCTAGGCTTAAGGCCTGGGCACAAGTGCAGGCTAGGCTTAAGGCCTGGGAACAAGTGCGGGCTAGGCTTAAGGCCTGGGCACAAGTGCGGGCTAGGCTTAAGTACCTGAGCACAAGTGCGGGCTAGGCTTAAGGCCTGGGCACAAGTGCGGGCTAGGCTTAAGGCCTGGGCACAAGTGCGGGCTAGGCTTAAGGCCTGGGCACAAGTGCGGGCTAGGCTTAAGGCCTGGGCACAAGTGCGGGCTAGGCTTAAGGCCTGGGCACAAGTGCGGGCTAGGCTTAAGGCCTGGGCACAAGTGCGGGCTAGGCTTAAGGCCTGGGCACAAGTGCGGGCTAGGCTTAAGGCCTGGGCACAAGTGCGGGCTTGGCTTAAGGCCTGGGCACAAGTGCTGGCTAGGATCAAGGCAGGGGGCACAAGTGCGGGCTAGGCTTAAGGCCTGGGCACAAGTGCGGGCTAGGCTTAAGGCCTGGGCACAAGTGCGGGCTAGGCTTAAGGCCTGGGCACAAGAGCGGGCTAGGCTTAAGGCCTGGGCACAAGTGCGGGCTAGGCTTAAGGCCTGGGCACAAATGCGGGCTAGGCTTAAGGCCTGGGCACAAGTGCAGGCTAGGCTTAAGGCCTGGGCACAAGTGCTGGCTAGGATCAAGGCAGGGGGCACAAGTGCGGGCTAGGCTTAAGGCCTGGGCACAAGTGCGGGCTAGGCTTAAGGCCTGGGCACAAGTGCGGGCTAGGCTTAAGGCCTGGGCACAAGTGCGGGCTAGGCTTAAGGCCTGGGCACAAGTGCAGGCTAGGCTTAAGGCCTGGGCACAAGTGCAGTGCTGGCTAGGATCAAGGCAGGGGGCACAAGTGCGGGCTAGGCTTAAGGCCTGGGCACAAGTGCAGGCTAGGCTTAAGGCCTGGGCACAAGTGCGGGCTAGGCTTAAGGCCTGGGCACAAGTGCGGGCTAGGCTTAAGGCCTGGGCACAAGTGCGGGCTAGGCTTAAGGCCTGGGCACAAGTGCGGGCTAGGCTTAAGGCCTGGGCATAAGTGCAGTGCTGGCTAGGATCAAGGCAGGGGGCACAAGTGCGGGCTAGGCTTAAGGCCTGTGCACAATTGCGGGCTAGGCTTAAGGCCTGGGCACAAGTGCTGGCTAGGATCAAGGCAGGGGGCACAAGTGCGGGCTAGGCTTAAGGCCTGGGCACAAGTGCAGGCTAGGCTTAAGGCCTGGGCACAAGTGCAGTGCTGGCTAGGATCAAGGCAGGGGGCACAAGTGCGGGCTAGGCTTAAGGCCTGGGCACAAGTGCGGGCTAGGCTTAAGGCCTGGGCACAAGTGCGGGCTAGGCTTAAGGCCTGGGCACAAGTGCGGGCTAGGCTTAAGGCCTGGGCACAAGTGCGGGCTAGGCTTAAGGCAGGGGCACAAGTGCGGGCTCGGCTTAAGGCAGGGGCACAAGTGCGGGCTCGGCTTAAGGCAGGGGCACAAGTGCGGGCTCGGCTTAAGGCAGGGGCACAAGTGCGGGCTCGGCTTAAGGCCGGGGCACAAGTGCGGGCTCGGCTTAAGGCCGGGGCACAAGTGCGGGCTCGGCTTAAGGCCGAGGCACAAGTGCGGGCTAGGCTTAAGGCCTGGGCACAAGTGCGGGCTAAGCTTAAAGCCGGGGCACAAGTGCGGGCTAAGCTTAAAGCCGGGGCACAAGTGCGGGCTAAGCTTAAAGCCGGGGCACAAGTGCGGGCTAGGCTTAAGGCCTGGGCACAAGTGCGGGTTAGGCTTAAGGCATGGGCACAAGTGCGGGCTAGGCTTAAGGCCTGGGCACAAGTGCGGGCTAGGCTTAAGGCCTGGGCACAAGTGCGGGCTAGGCTTAAGGCCTGGGCACAAGTGCGGGCTAGGCTTAAGGCCTGGGCACAAGTGCGGGCTAGGCTTAAGGCCTGGGCACAAGTGCGGGCTAGGCTTAAGGCCTGGGCACAAGTGCGGGCTTGGCTTAAGGCCTGGGCACAAGTGCGGGCTAGGCTTAAGGCCTGGGCACAAGTGCGGCAAAGGCTTAAGGCCTGGCCACAAGTGCGGGCTAGGCTTAAGGCCTGGACACAAGTGCGGGCTAGGCTTAAGGCCTAGGCACAAGTGCGGGCTAGGCTTAAGGCCTGGGCACAAGTGCGGGCTAGGCTTAAGGCAGGGGCACAAGTGCGGGCTAGGCTTAAGGCAGGGGCACAGGTGCGGGCTAGGCTTAAGGCCTGGGCACAAGTGCTGGCTAGGATCAAGGCAGGGGGCACAAGTGCGGGCTAGGCTTAAGGCCTGGGCACAAGTGCGGGCTAGGCTTAAGGCCTGGGCACAAGTGCGGGCTAGGCTTAAGGCATGGGCACAAGTGCCAGCCAGGCTTAAGGCCTGGGCACAAGTGCGGGCTAGGCTTAAGGCCTGGGCACAAGTGCGGGCTAGGCTTAAGGCATTCAGCTAACTCTTTGCACTCTTTGCATAAAGGGTTAGGCACCCATAGGGGTGAAGAGCTAGCTTTCACCCCTCTACTCTGTACTTGGACATTTAGAACTAGATCCTTTGTTGTACAGTGCAGAGCCTCTCCATAACCCCATGCTCCAAGCGACCAGGCACTTCTTGTCTGTCCTCCGTAAATGGGTAATGCCTTCTTCACCAATTACAGTCGTGCATGCGCATTCAGACGGGGCAAGAGCAAAGAGCGTAAAGCTGGCCCTATGTGCATAACCAACATGAAGCTGAAGACAAAAACAAACAAACAAGCATTCAAGGGGCTCAAAAGTGCAGGCTAGGATCAAGGCCTGGGCACAAGTGCGGGCTAGGATCAAGGCCTGGGCACAAGTGCGGGCTAGGATCAAGGCCTGGGCACAAGTGCCAGCCAGGCTTAAGGCCTGGGCTAAAGTGCGGGCTAGGCTTAAGGCCTGGGCACAAATGCGGGCTAGGATTAAGGCCTGGGCACAAGTGCAGGCTAGGCTTAAGGCCTGGGCACAAGTGCAGGCTAGGCTTAAGGCCTGGGCACAAGTGCAGGCTAGGCTTAAGGCCTGGGCACAAGTGCGGGCTAGGATCAAGGCCTGGGCACAAGTGCGGGCTAGGATCAAGGCCTGGGCACAAGTGCTGGCTAGGATCAAGGCAGGGGGCACAAGTGCGGGCTAGGCTTAAGGCCTGGGCACAAGTGCAGGCTAGGCTTAAGGCCTGGGCACAAGTGCAGTGCTGGCTAGGATCAAGGCAGGGGGCACAAGTGCGGGCTAGGCTTAAGGCCTGGGCACAAGTGCGGGCTAGGCTTAAGGCCTGGGCACAAGTGCGGGCTTGGCTTAAGGCCTGGGCACAAGTGCTGGCTAGGATCAAGGCAGGGGGCACAAGTGCGGGCTAGGCTTAAGGCCTGGGCTTAAGTGCAGGCTAGGCTTAAGGCCTGGGCACAAGTGCGGGCTAGGCTTAAGGCCTGGGCACAAGTGCGGGCTAGGCTTAAGGCCTGGGCACAAGTGCGGGCTAGGCTTAAGGCCTGGGCACAAGTGCGGGCTAGGCTTAAGGCCTGGGCACAAGTGCTGGCTAGGATCAAGGCAGGGGGCACAAGTGCAGGCTAGGCTTAAGGCCTGGGCACAAGTGCGGGCTAGGCTTAAGGCCTGGGCACAAGTGCGGGCTAGGCTTAAGGCCTGGGCACAAGAGCGGGCTAGGCTTAAGGCCTGGGCACAAGAGTGGGCTAGGCTTAAGGCCTGGGCACAAGTGCGGGCTAGGCTTAAGGCCTGGGCACAAGTGCGGGCTAGGCTTAAGGCCTGGGCACAAGTGCGGGCTAGGCTTAAGGCCTGGGCACAAGTGCGGGCTAGGCTTAAGGCAGGGGCACAAGTGCGGGCTCGGCTTAAGGCAGGGGCACAAGTGCGGGCTCGGCTTAAGGCAGGGGCACAAGTGCGGGCTCGGCTTAAGGCAGGGGCACAAGTGCGGGCTCGGCTTAAGGCCGGGGCACAAGTGCGGGCTCGGCTTAAGGCCGGGGCACAAGTGCGGGCTCGGCTTAAGGCCTGGGCACAAGTGCGGGCTAGGCTTAAGGCCTGGGCACAAGTGCGGGCTAAGCTTAAAGCCGGGGCACAAGTGCGGGCTAAGCTTAAAGCCGGGGCACAAGTGCGGGCTAAGCTTAAAGCCGGGGCACAAGTGCGGGCTAGGCTTAAGGCCTGGGCACAAGTGCGGGTTAGGCTTAAGGCATGGGCACAAGTGCGGGCTAGGCTTAAGGCCGGGGCACAAGTGCGGGCTAGGCTTAAGGCCGGGGCACAAGTGCGGGCTAGGCTTAAGGCCGGGGCACAAGTGCGGGCTAGGCTTAAGGCCGGGGCACAAGTGCGGGCTAGGCTTAAGGCCGGGGCACAAGTGCGGGCTAGGCTTAAGGCCGGGGCACAAGTGCGGGCTAGGCTTAAGGCCTGGGTACAAGTGCGGGCTAGGCTTAAGGCCTGGGCACAAGTGCGGGTTAGACTTAAGGCCGGGGCAAAAGTGCGGGCTAGGCTTAAGGCCGGGGCACAAGTGCGGGCTAGGCTTAAGGCCGGGGCACAAGTGCGGGCTAGGCTTAAGGCCGGGGCACAAGTGCGGGCTAGGCTTAAGGCCGGGGCACAAGTGCGGGCTAGGCTTAAGGCCTGGGCACAAGTGCAGGCTAGGCTTAAGGCCTGGGCACAAGTGCAGTGCTGGCTAGGATCAAGGCAGGGGCCACAAGTGCCGGCTAGGCTTAAGGCATGGGCACAAGTGCGGGCTAGGCTTAAGGCAGGGGCACAAGTGCGGGCTAGGCTTAAGGCAGGGGCACAAGTGCGGGCTTGGCTTAAGGCCTGGGCACAAGTGCGGGCTAGGCTTAAGGCATGGGCACAAGTGCCGGCTAGGCTTAAGGCATGGGCACAAGTGCCAGCCAGGCTTAAGGCCTGGGCACAAGTGCGGGCTAGGCTTACGGCATGGGCACAAGTGCAGTGCTGGCCAGGATCAAGGCAGGGGGCACAAGTGCTGGCTAGGCTTAAGGCATTCAGCTAACTCTTTGCACTCTTTGCATAAAGGGTTAGGCACCCATAGGGGTGAAGAGCTAGCTTTCACCCCTCTACTCTGTACTTGGACATTTAGGACTAGATCCTTTGTTGTACAGTGCGGAGCCTCTCCATAACCCCATGCTCCAAGCGACCAGGCACTTCTTGTCTGTCCTCCGTAAATGGGTAATGCCTTCTTCCCCAATTACAGTCGTGCATGCGCATTCAGATGGTACAAGAGCGAAGAGCGTAAAGCTGGCCCTATGTGCATAACCAACATGAAGCTGAAGACAAAAACAAACAAACAAGCATTCAAGGGGCTCAAAAGTGCAGGCTAGGCTTAAGGCCTGGGCACAAGTGCGGGCTAGGCTTAAGGCCTGGGCACAAGTGCTGGCTAGGATCAAGGCAGGGGGCACAAGTGCGGGCTAGGCTTAAGGCCTGGGCACAAGTGCGGGCTAGGCTTAAGGCCTGGGCACAAGTGCGGGCTAGGCTTAAGGCCTGGGCACAAGTGCGGGCTAGGCTTAAGGCCTGGGCACAAGTGCAGGCTAGGCTTAAGGCCTGGGCACAAGTGCGGGCTAGGCTTAAGGCCTGGGCACAAGTGCGGGCTAGGCTTAAGGCCTGGGCACAAGTGCGGGCTAGGCTTAAGGCCTGGGCACAAGTGCGGGCTTGGCTTAAGGCCTGGGCACAAGTGCGGGCTAGGCTTAAGGCCTGGGCACAAGTGCGGCAAAGGCTTAAGGCCTGGCCACAAGTGCGGGCTAGGCTTAAGGCCTGGGCACAAGTGCGGGCTAGGCTTAAGGCCTGGACACAAGTGCGGGCTAGGCTTAAGGCCGGGGCACAAGTGCGGGCTAGGCTTAAGGCCTGGACACAAGTGCGGGCTAGGCTTAAGGCAGGGGCACAAGTGCGGGCTAGGCTTAAGGCAGGGGCACAGGTGCGGGCTAGGCTTAAGGCCTGGGCACAAGTGCTGGCTAGGATCAAGGCAGGGGGCACAAGTGCGGGCTAGGCTTAAGGCCTGGGCACAAGTGCGGGCTAGGCTTAAGGCCTGGGCACAAGTGCGGGCTAGGCTTAAGGCATGGGCACAAGTGCCAGCCAGGCTTAAGGCCTGGGCACAAGTGCGGGCTAGGCTTAAGGCCTGGGCACAAGTGCGGGCTAGGCTTAAGGCATTCAGCTAACTCTTTGCACTCTTTGCATAAAGGGTTAGGCACCCATAGGGGTGAAGAGCTAGCTTTCACCCCTCTACTCTGTACTTGGACATTTAGAACTAGATCCTTTGTTGTACAGTGCGGAGCCTCTCCATAACCCCATGCTCCAAGCGACCAGGCACTTCTTGTCTGTCCTCCGTAAATGGGTAATGCCTTCTTCCCCAATTACAGTCGTGCATGCGCATTCAGACGGGGCAAGAGCAAAGAGCGTAAAGCTGGCCCTATGTGCATAACCAACATGAAGCTGAAGACAAAAACAAACAAACAAGCATTCAAGGGGCTCAAAAGTGCAGGCTAGGATCAAGGCCTGGGCACAAGTGCGGGCTAGGATCAAGGCCTGGGCACAAGTGCGGGCTAGGATCAAGGCCTGGGCACAAGTGCGGGCTAGGATCAAGGCCTGGGCACAAGTGCGGGCTAGGATCAAGGCCTGGGCACAAGTGCGGGCTAGGATCAAGGCCTGGGCACAAGTGCGGGCTAGGATCAAGGCCTGGGCACAAGTGCGGGCTAGGCTTAAGGCCGGGGCACAAGTGCGGGCTAGGCTTAAGGCCGGGGCACAAGTGCGGGCTAGGCTTAAGGCCGGGGCACAAGTGCGGGCTAGGCTTATGGCCTGAGGACAAGTGCGGGCTAGGCTTAAGGCCTGGGCACAAGTGCAGTGCTGGCTAGGATCAAGGCAGGGGCCACAAGTGCCGGCTAGGCTTAAGGCATGGGCACAAGTGCCAGCCAGGCTTAAGGCCTGGGCTAAAGTGCGGGCTAGGCTTAAGGCCTGGGCACAAATGCGGGCTAGGATTAAGGCCTGGGCACAAGTGCAGGCTAGGCTTAAGGCCTGGGCACAAGTGCAGGCTAGGTTTAAGGCCTGGGCACAAGTGCAGGCTAGGCTTAAGGCCTGGGCACAAGTGCGGGCTAGGATCAAGGCCTGGGCACAAGTGCGGGCTAGGATCAAGGCCTGGGCACAAGTGCGGGCTAGGATCAAGGCCTGGGCACAAGTGCGGGCTAGGATCAAGGCCTGGGCACAAGTGCGGGCTAGGATCAAGGCCTGGGCACAAGTGCGGGCTAGGATCAAGGCCTGGGCACAAGTGCGGGCTAGGATCAAGGCCTGGGCACAAGTGCGGGCTAGGATCAAGGCCTGGGCACAAGTGCGGGCTAGGATCAAGGCCTGGGCACAAGTGCGGGCTAGGATCAAGGCCTGGGCACAAGTGCGGGCTAGGATCAAGGCCGGGGCACAAGTGCGGGCTAGGCTTAAGGCCGGGGCACAAGTGCGGGCTAGGCTTAAGGCCGGGGCACAAGTGCGGGCTAGGCTTAAGGCCGGGGCACAAGTGCGGGCTAGGCTTATGGCCTGAGGACAAGTGCGGGCTAGGCTTAAGGCCTGGGCACAAGTGCGGGCTAAGCTTAAGGCCGGGGCACAAGTGCAGTGCTGGCTAGGATCAAGGCAGGGGCCACAAGTGCCGGCTAGGCTTAAGGCATGGGCACAAGTGCCAGCCAGGCTTAAGGCCTGGGCTAAAGTGCGGGCTAGGCTTAAGGCCTGGGCACAAATGCGGGCTAGGATTAAGGCCTGGGCACAAGTGCAGGCTAGGCTTAAGGCCTGGGCACAAGTGCAGGCTAGGTTTAAGGCCTGGGCACAAGTGCAGGCTAGGCTTAAGGCCTGGGCACAAGTGCGGGCTAGGATCAAGGCCTGGGCACAAGTGCGGGCTAGGATCAAGGCCTGGGCACAAGTGCGGGCTAGGATCAAGGCCTGGGCACAAGTGCGGGCTAGGATCAAGGCCTGGGCACAAGTGCGGGCCAGGATCAAGGCCTGGGCACAAGTGCGGGCTAGGATCAAGGCCTGGGCACAAGTGCGGGCTAGGCTTAAGGCCGGGGCACAAGTGCGGGCTAGGCTTAAGGCCGGGGCACAAGTGCGGGCTAGGCTTAAGGCCGGGGCACAAGTGCGGGCTAGGCTTAAGGCCGGGGCACAAGTGCGGGCTAGGCTTAAGGCCTGGGCACAAGTGCGGGCTAAGCTTAAGGCCGGGGCACAAGTGCAGTGCTGGCTAGGATCAAGGCAGGGGCCACAAGTGCCGGCTAGGCTTAAGGCATGGGCACAAGTGCCAGCCAGGCTTAAGGCCTGGGCTAAAGTGCGGGCTAGGCTTAAGGCCTGGGCACAAATGCGGGCTAGGCTTAAGGCCTGGACACAAGTGCGGGCTAGGCTTAAGGCCTGGGCACAAGTGCAGGCTAGGCTTAAGGCCTGGGCACAAGTGCAGGCTAGGCTTAAGGCCTGGGCACAAGTGCAGGCTAGGCTTAAGGCCTGGGCACAAGTGCAGGCTAGGCTTAAGGCCTGGGCACAAGTGCGGGCTAGGCTTAAGGCCTGGGCACAAGTGCGGGCTAGGCTTAAGGCCTGGGCACAAGTGCGGGCTAGGCTTAAGGCCTGGGCACAAGTGCGGGCTAGGCTTAAGGCCTGGGCACAAGTGCGGGCTAGGCTTAAGGCAGGGGCACAAGTGCAGGCCAGGCTTAAGGCAGGGGCACAAGTGCAGGCTTGGCTTAAGGCCTGGGCTAAAGTGCGGGCTAGGCTTAAGGCCTGGGCACAAATGCGGGCTAGGCTTAAGGCCTGGGCACAAGTGCAGGCTAGGCTTAAGGCCTGGGCACAAGTGCAGGCTAGGCTTAAGGCCTGGGCACAAGTGCAGGCTAGGCTTAAGGCCTGGGCACAAGTGCGGGCTAGGCTTAAGGCCTGGGCACAAGTGCGGGCTAGGCTTAAGGCCTGGGCACAAGTGCGGGCTAGGCTTAAGGCCTGGGCACAAGTGCGGGCTTGGCTTAAGGCCTGGGCACAAGTGCGGGCTTGGCTTAAGGCCTGGGCACAAGTGCGGGCTTGGCTTAAGGCCTGGGCACAAGTGCGGGCTAGGCTTAAGGCCTGGGCACAAGTGCTGGCTAGGCTTAAGTCATTCAGCTAACTCTTTGCACTCTTTGCATAAAGGGTTAGGCACCCATAGGGGTGAAGAGCTAGCTTTCACCCCTCTACTCTGTACTTGGACATTTAGGACTAGATCCTTTGTTGTACAGTGCGGAGCCTCTCCATAACCCCATGCTCCAAGCGACCAGGCACTTCTTGTCTGTCCTCCGTAAATGGGTAATGCCTTCTTCCCCAATTACAGTCGTGCATGCGCATTCAGACGGGACAAGAGCGAAGAGCGTAAAGCTGCCCCTATGTGCATAACCAACATGAAGCTGAAGACAAAAACAAACAAACAAGCATTCAAGGGGCTCAAAAGTGCAGGCTAGGCTTAAGGCCTGGGCACAAGTGCGGGCTAGGCTTAAGGCCTGGGCACAAGTGCTGGCTAGGATCAAGGCAGGGGGCACAAGTGCGGGCTAGGCTTAAGGCCTGGGCACAAGTGCGGGCTAGGCTTAAGGCCTGGGCACAAATGCGGGCTAGGCTTAAGGCCTGGGCACAAGTGCGGGCTATGCTTAAGGCCTGGGCACAAGTGCGGGCTAGGCTTAAGGCCTGTAGGCTTAAGGCCTGGGCACAAGTGCGGGCTAGGATCAAGGCAGGGGGCACAAGTGCGGGCTAGGCTTAAGGCCTGGGCACAAGTGCAGGCTAGGCTTAAGGCCTGGGCACAAGTGCAGTGCTGGCTAGGATCAAGGCAGGGGGCACAAGTGCACAGAGCGAGCAATGCAGAGAGCCCCACAGAGCAAGCAATGCAGGGCGCCCCACAGAGCGGAAATGCAGAGTCCTCCCTTCCCATTGCAACAAAGAGCAAATGCAGAGGCCCCCAGGAGGTACACATAATGGACTACACAACACAGAGCTCAAACATACACAGTACACAATGCAGGGCGCCTAACAGAGCGGGCCAATGCAGGGCGCCCCACAGAGCGGGGCAATGCAGAGCGCCCTACAGAGCGAGCAATGCAAAGCGCCCCACAGAGCGAGCAATGCAGAGCGCCCCACAGAGCGAGCAATGCAGAGCGCCCCACAGAGCGAGCAATGCAGAGCGCCCCACAGAGCGAGCAATGCAGAGCGCCCCACAGAGCGAGCAATGCAGAGCGCCCCACAGAGCGAGCAATGCAGAGCGCCCACAGAGCGAGCAATGCAGAGCGCCCCACAGAGCGAGCAATGCAGAGCGCCCCACAGAGCGACCAATGCAGAGCGCCCCACAGAGCGACCAATGCAGGGCGCCCCAAAGAGCGGGCAATGCAGTCCTCCCTCCCCATTGCAACAAAGAACAAATGCAGAGCCCCCAGGAGGTACACATAATGCACTACACAACACAGAGCTCATACATACACAGTATAGAATGCAGAGCGCCCCACGGAGCGGCCAATGCAGAGGCCCCCAAGAAGAACACACAATGCAGTACACAAAGCAGAGCTCACATATACAGTACTCAGTGAAGAGCGGGCCAATGCAGGGCGCCCCACAGAGCGGGCCAATGCAGGGCGCCCCCACAGAGCGGGCCAATGCAGGGCGCCCCACAGAGCGGGCCAATGCAGGGCGCCCCACAGAGCGGGCCAATGCAGGGCGCCCCACAGAGCGGGCCAATGCAGGGCGCCCCACAGAGCGGGCCAATGCAGGGCGCCCCACAGAGCGGGCCAGGCCAATGCAGGGCGCCCCACAGAGCGGGCCAATGCAGGGCGCCCCACAGAGCGGGCCAATGCAGGGCGCCCCACAGAGCGGGCCAATGCAGGGCGCCCCACAGAGCGGGCCAATGCAGGGCGCCCCACAGAGCGGGGCCAATGCAGGGCGCCCCACAGAGCGGGCCAATGCAGGGCGCCCCACAGAGCGGGCCAATGCAGGGCGCCCCACAGAGCGGGCCAATGCAGGGCGCCCCACAGAGCGGGCCAATGCAGGGCGCCCCACAGAGCGGGCCAATGCAGGGCGCCCCACAGAGCGGGCCAATGCAGGGCGCCCCACAGAGCGGGCCAATGCAGGGCGCCCCACAGAGCGGGCCAATGCAGGGCGCCCCACAGAGCGGGCCAATGCAGGGCGCCCCACAGAGCGGGCCAATGCAGGGCGCCCCACAGAGCGGGCCAATGCAGGGCGCCCCACAGAGCGGGGCCAATGCAGGGCGCCCCACAGAGCGGGCCAATGCAGGGCGCCCCACAGAGCGGGCCAATGCAGGGCGCCCCACAGAGCGGGCCAATGCAGGGCGCCCCACAGAGCGGGCCAATGCAGGGCGCCCCACAGAGCGGGCCAATGCAGGGCGCCCCACAGAGCGGGCCAATGCAGGGCGCCCCACAGAGCGGGCCAATGCAGGGCGCCCCACAGAGCGGGCCAATGCAGGGCGCCCCACAGAGCGGGCCAATGCAGGGCGCCCCACAGAGCGGGGCCAATGCAGG
>NW_027193586.1:0-17699 GCF_032444005.1 Ranitomeya imitator
TCGAAATGACTTCTCCATGCATTTTATGCATTGGTAAAAGCACTATGATGAAAAGTGTGATATGTTTTCAGGTATCTCCTATACTAATAGAGCCACATGCTCACCGGTTTGCCACATGATGAAGGCCTATGGACTGAACAAGAAACCACCAAAAATTTTAACCAGTCATCGTTCTCACAACACTGAGGACCAGTCATTCGAAATGACTTCTCCATGCATTTTATGCATTGGTAAAAGCACTATGATGAAAAGTGTGATATGTTTTCAGGTATCTCCTATACTAATAGAGCCACATGCTCACCGGTTTGCCACATGATGTAGGCTAATGGACTGAACAAGAAACCACCAAAAATTTTAACCAGTCATCGTTCTCACAACACTGAGGACCAGTCATTCGAAATGACTTCTCCATGCATTTTATGCATTGGTAAAAGCACTATGATGAAAAGTGTGATATGTTTTCAGGTATCTCCTATACTAATAGAGCCACATGCTCACCGGTTTGCCACATGATGTAGGCCTATGGACTGAACAAGAAACCACCAAAAATTTTAACCAGTCATCGTTCTCACAACACTGAGGACCAGTCATTCGAAATGACTTCTCCATGCATTTTATGCATTGGTAAAAGCACTATGATGAAAAGTGTGATATGTTTTCAGGTATCTCCTATACTAATAGAGCCACATGCTCACCGGTTTGCCACATGATGTAGGCCTATGGACTGAACAAGAAACCACCAAAAATTTTAACCAGTCATCGTTCTCACAACACTGAGGACCAGTCATTCGAAATGACTTCTCCATGCATTTTATGCATTGGTAAAAGCACTATGATGAAAAGTGTGATATGTTTTCAGGTATCTCCTATACTAATAGAGCCACATGCTCACCGGTTTGCCACATGATGTAGGCCTATGGACTGAACAAGAAACCACCAAAAATTTTAACCAGTCATCGTTCTCACAACACTGAGGACCAGTCATTCGAAATGACTTCTCCATGCATTTTATGCATTGGTAAAAGCACTATGATGAAAAGTGTGATATGTTTTCAGGTATCTCCTATACTAATAGAGCCACATGCTCACCGGTTTGCCACATGACGTAGGCCTATGGACTGAACAAGAAACCACCAAAAATTTTAACCAGTCATCGTTCTCACAACACTGAGGACCAGTCATTCGAAATGACTTCTCCATGCATTTTATGCATTGGTAAAAGCACTATGATGAAAAGTGTGATATGTTTTCAGGTATCTCCTATACTAATAGAGCCACATGCTCACCGGTTTGCCACATGATGTAGGCCTATGGACTAAACAAGAAACCACCAAAAATTTTAACCAGTCATCGTTCTCACAACACTGAGGACCAGTCATTCGAAATGACTTCTCCATGCATTTTATGCATTGGTAAAAGCACTATGATGAAAAGTGTGATATGTTTTCAGGTATCTCCTATACTAATAGAGCCACATGCTCACCGGTTTGCCACATGATGTAGGCCTATGTACTGAACAAGAAACCACCAAAAATTTTAACCAGTCATCGTTCTCACAACACTGAGGACCAGTCATTCAAAATGACTTCTCCATGCATTTTATGCATTGGTAAAAGCACTATGATGAAAAGTGTGATATGTTTTCAGGTATCTCCTATACTAATAGAGCCACATGCTCACCGGTTTGCCACATGATGTAGGCCTATGGACTGAACAAGAAACCACCAAAAATTTTAACCAGTCATCGTTCTCACAACACTGAGTACCAGTCATTCGAAATGACTTCTCCATGCATTTTATGCATTGGTAAAAGCACTATGATGAAAAGTGTGATATGTTTTCAGGTATCTCCTATACTAATAGAGCCACATGCTCACCGGTTTGCCACATGATGTAGGCCTATGGACTGAACAAGAAACCACCAAAAATTTTAACCAGTCATCGTTCTCACAACACTGAGGACCAGTCATTCGAAATGACTTCTCCATGCATTTTATGCATTGGTAAAAGCACTATGATGAAAAGTGTGATATGTTTTCAGGTATCTCCTATACTAATAGAGCCACATGCTCACCGGTTTGCCACATGATGTAGGCTAATGGACTGAACAAGAAACCACCAAAAATTTTAACCAGTCATCGTTCTCACAACACTGAGGACCAGTCATTCGAAATGACTTCTCCATGCATTTTATGCATTGGTAAAAGCACTATGATGAAAAGTGTGATATGTTTTCAGGTATCTCCTATACTAATAGAGCCACATGCTCACCGGTTTGCCACATGATGTAGGCCTATGGACTGAACAAGAAACCACCAAAAATTTTAACCAGTCATCGTTCTCACAACACTGAGGACCAGTCATTCGAAATGACTTCTCCATGCATTTTATGCATTGGTAAAAGCACTATGATGAAAAGTGTGATGTTTTCAGGTATCTCCTATACTAATAGAGCCACATGCTCACCGGTTTGCCACATGATGTAGGCCTATGGACTGAACAAGAAACCACCAAAAATTTTAACCAGTCATCGTTCTCACAACACTGAGGACCAGTCATTCGAAATGACTTCTCCATGCATTTTATGCATTGGTAAAAGCACTATGATGAAAAGTGTGATATGTTTTCAGGTATCTCCTATACTAATAGAGCCACATGCTCACCGGTTTGCCACATGATGTAGGCCTATAGACTGAACAAGAAACCACCAAAAATTTTAACCAGTCATCGTTCTCACAACACTGAGGACCAGTCATTCGAAATGACTTCTCCATGCATTTTATGCATTGGTAAAAGCACTATGATGAAAAGTGTGATATGTTTTCAGGTATCTCCTATACTAATAGAGCCACATGCTCACCGGTTTGCCACATGATGTAGGCCTATGGACTGAACAAGAAACCACCAAAAATTTTAACCAGTCATCGTTCTCACAACACTGAGGACCAGTCATTCGAAATGACTTCTCCATGCATTTTATGCATTGGTAAAAGCACTATGATGAAAAGTGTGATATGTTTTCAGGTATCTCCTATACTAATAGAGCCACATGCTCACCGGTTTGCCACATGATGTAGGCCTATGGACTGAACAAGAAACCACCAAAAATTTTAACCAGTCATCGTTCTCACAACACTGAGGACCAGTCATTCGAAATGACTTCTCCATGCATTTTATGCATTGGTAAAAGCACTATGATGAAAAGTGTGATATGTTTTCAGGTATCTCCTATACTAATAGAGCCACATGCTCACCGGTTTGCCACATGATGTAGGCCTATGGACTGAACAAGAAACCACCAAAAATTTTAACCAGTCATCGTTCTCACAACACTGAGGACCAGTCATTCGAAATGACTTCTCCATGCATTTTATGCATTGGTAAAAGCACTATGATGAAAAGTGTGATATGTTTTCAGGTATCTCCTATACTAATAGAGCCACATGCTCACCGGTTTGCCACATGATGTAGGCCTATGGACTGAACAAGAAACCACCAAAAATTTTAACCAGTCATCGTTCTCACAACACTGAGGACCAGTCATTCGAAATGACTTCTCCATGCATTTTATGCATTGGTAAAAGCACTATGATGAAAAGTGTGATATGTTTTCAGGTATCTCCTATACTAATAGAGCCACATGCTCACCGGTTTGCCACATGATGTAGGCTAATGGACTGAACAAGAAACCACCAAAAATTTTAACCAGTCATCGTTCTCACAACACTGAGGACCAGTCATTCGAAATGACTTCTCCATGCATTTTATGCATTGGTAAAAGCATTATGATGAAAAGTGTGATATGTTTTCAGGTATCTCCTATACTAATAGAGCCACATGCTCACCGGTTTGCCACATGATGTAGGCCTATGGACTGAACAAGAAACCACCAAAAATTTTAACCAGTCATCGTTCTCACAACACTGAGGACCAGTCATTCGAAATGACTTCTCCATGCATTTTATGCATTGGTAAAAGCGCTATGATGAAAAGTGTGATATGTTTTCAGGTATGTCCTATACTAATAGAGCCACATGCTCACCGGTTTGCCACATGATGTAGGCCTATGTACTGAACAAGAAACCACCAAAAATTTTAACCAGTCATCGTTCTCACAACACTGAGGACCAGTCATTCAAAATGACTTCTCCATGCATTTTATGCATTGGTAAAAGCACTATGATGAAAAGTGTGATATGTTTTCAGGTATCTCCTATACTAATAGAGCCACATGCTCACCGGTTTGCCACATGATGTAGGCCTATGGACTGAACAAGAAACCACCAAAAATTTTAACCAGTCATCGTTCTCACAACACTGAGTACCAGTCATTCGAAATGACTTCTCCATGCATTTTATGCATTGGTAAAAGCACTATGATGAAAAGTGTGATATGTTTTCAGGTATCTCCTATACTAATAGAGCCACATGCTCACCGGTTTGCCACATGATGTAGGCCTATGGACTGAACAAGAAACCACCAAAAATTTTAACCAGTCATCGTTCTCACAACACTGAGGACCAGTCATTCGAAATGACTTCTCCATGCATTTTATGCATTGGTAAAAGCACTATGATGAAAAGTGTGATATGTTTTCAGGTATCTCCTATACTAATAGAGCCACATGCTCACCGGTTTGCCACATGATGTAGGCTAATGGACTGAACAAGAAACCACCAAAAATTTTAACCAGTCATCGTTCTCACAACACTGAGGACCAGTCATTCGAAATGACTTCTCCATGCATTTTATGCATTGGTAAAAGCACTATGATGAAAAGTGTGATATGTTTTCAGGTATCTCCTATACTAATAGAGCCACATGCTCACCGGTTTGCCACATGATGTAGGCCTATGGAATGAACAAGAAACCACCAAAAATTTTAACCAGTCATCGTTCTCACAACACTGAGGACCAGTCATTCGAAATGACTTCTCCATGCATTTTATGCATTGGTAAAAGCACTATGATGAAAAGTGTGATATGTTTTCAGGTATCTCCTATACTAATAGAGCCACATGCTCACCGGTTTGCCACATGATGTAGGCCTATGGACTGAACAAGAAACCACCAAAAATTTTAACCAGTCATCGTTCTCACAACACTGAGTACCAGTCATTCGAAATGACTTCTCCATGCATTTTATGCATTGGTAAAAGCACTATGATGAAAAGTGTGATATGTTTTCAGGTATCTCCTATACTAATAGAGCCACATGCTCACCGGTTTGCCACATGATGTAGGCCTATGGACTGAACAAGAAACCACCAAAAATTTTAACCAGTCATCGTTCTCACAACACTGAGGACCAGTCATTCGAAATGACTTCTCCATGCATTTTATGCATTGGTAAAAGCACTATGATGAAAAGTGTGATATGTTTTCAGGTATCTCCTATACTAATAGAGCCACATGCTCACCGGTTTGCCACATGATGTAGGCTAATGGACTGAACAAGAAACCACCAAAAATTTTAACCAGTCATCGTTCTCACAACACTGAGGACCAGTCATTCGAAATGACTTCTCCATGCATTTTATGCATTGGTAAAAGCACTATGATGAAAAGTGTGATATGTTTTCAGGTATCTCCTATACTAATAGAGCCACATGCTCACCGGTTTGCCACATGATGTAGGCCTATGGAATGAACAAGAAACCACCAAAAATTTTAACCAGTCATCGTTCTCACAACACTGAGGACCAGTCATTCGAAATGACTTCTCCATGCATTTTATGCATTGGTAAAAGCACTATGATGAAAAGTGTGATATGTTTTCAGGTATCTCCTATACTAATAGAGCCACATGCTCACCGGTTTGCCACATGATGTAGGCCTATGGACTGAACAAGAAACCACCAAAAATTTTAACCAGTCATCGTTCTCACAACACTGAGGACCAGTCATTCGAAATGACTTCTCCATGCATTTTATGCATTGGTAAAAGCACTATGATGAAAAGTATGATATGTTTTCAGGTATCTCCTATACTAATAGAGCCACATGCTCACCGGTTTGCCACATGATGTAGGCCTATGGACTGAACAAGAAACCACCAAAAATTTTAACCAGTCATCGTTCTCACAACACTGAGGACCAGTCATTCGAAATGACTTCTCCATGCATTTTATGCATTGGTAAAAGCACTATGATGAAAAGTGTGATATGTTTTCAGGTATCTCCTATACTAATAGAGCCACATGCTCACCGGTTTGCCACATGATGTAGGCCTATGGACTGAACAAGAAACCACCAAAAATTTTAACCAGTCATCGTTCTCACAACACTGAGGACCAGTCATTCGAAATGACTTCTCCATGCATTTTATGCATTGGTAAAAGCACTATGATGAAAAGTGTGATATGTTTTCAGGTATGTCCTATACTAATAGAGCCACATGCTCACCGGTTTGCCACATGATGTAGGCCTATGGACTGAACAAGAAACCACCAAAAATTTTAACCAGTCATCGTTCTCACAACACTGAGGACCAGTCATTCGAAATGACTTCTCCATGCATTTTATGCATTGGTAAAAGCACTATGATGAAAAGTGTGATATGTTTTCAGGTATCTCCTATACTAATAGAGCCACATGCTCACCGGTTTGCCACATGATGTAGGCCTATGGACTGAACAAGAAACCACCAAAAATTTTAACCAGTCATCGTTCTCACAACACTGAGGACCAGTCATTCGAAATGACTTCTCCATGCATTTTATGCATTGGTAAAAGCACTATGATGAAAAGTGTGATATGTTTTCAGGTATCTCCTATACTAATAGAGCCACATGCTCACCGGTTTGCCACATGATGTAGGCTAATGGACTGAACAAGAAACCACCAAAAATTTTAACCAGTCATCGTTCTCACAACACTGAGGACCAGTCATTCGAAATGACTTCTCCATGCATTTTATGCATTGGTAAAAGCATTATGATGAAAAGTGTGATATGTTTTCAGGTATCTCCTATACTAATAGAGCCACATGCTCACCGGTTTGCCACATGATGTAGGCCTATGGACTGAACAAGAAACCACCAAAAATTTTAACCAGTCATCGTTCTCACAACACTGAGGACCAGTCATTCGAAATGACTTCTCCATGCATTTTATGCATTGGTAAAAGCGCTATGATGAAAAGTGTGATATGTTTTCAGGTATGTCCTATACTAATAGAGCCACATGCTCACCGGTTTGCCACATGATGTAGGCCTATGTACTGAACAAGAAACCACCAAAAATTTTAACCAGTCATCGTTCTCACAACACTGAGGACCAGTCATTCAAAATGACTTCTCCATGCATTTTATGCATTGGTAAAAGCACTATGATGAAAAGTGTGATATGTTTTCAGGTATCTCCTATACTAATAGAGCCACATGCTCACCGGTTTGCCACATGATGTAGGCCTATGGACTGAACAAGAAACCACCAAAAATTTTAACCAGTCATCGTTCTCACAACACTGAGTACCAGTCATTCGAAATGACTTCTCCATGCATTTTATGCATTGGTAAAAGCACTATGATGAAAAGTGTGATATGTTTTCAGGTATCTCCTATACTAATAGAGCCACATGCTCACCGGTTTGCCACATGATGTAGGCCTATGGACTGAACAAGAAACCACCAAAAATTTTAACCAGTCATCGTTCTCACAACACTGAGGACCAGTCATTCGAAATGACTTCTCCATGCATTTTATGCATTGGTAAAAGCACTATGATGAAAAGTGTGATATGTTTTCAGGTATCTCCTATACTAATAGAGCCACATGCTCACCGGTTTGCCACATGATGTAGGCTAATGGACTGAACAAGAAACCACCAAAAATTTTAACCAGTCATCGTTCTCACAACACTGAGGACCAGTCATTCGAAATGACTTCTCCATGCATTTTATGCATTGGTAAAAGCACTATGATGAAAAGTGTGATATGTTTTCAGGTATCTCCTATACTAATAGAGCCACATGCTCACCGGTTTGCCACATGATGTAGGCCTATGGAATGAACAAGAAACCACCAAAAATTTTAACCAGTCATCGTTCTCACAACACTGAGGACCAGTCATTCGAAATGACTTCTCCATGCATTTTATGCATTGGTAAAAGCACTATGATGAAAAGTGTGATATGTTTTCAGGTATCTCCTATACTAATAGAGCCACATGCTCACCGGTTTGCCACATGATGTAGGCCTATGGACTGAACAAGAAACCACCAAAAATTTTAACCAGTCATCGTTCTCACAACACTGAGTACCAGTCATTCGAAATGACTTCTCCATGCATTTTATGCATTGGTAAAAGCACTATGATGAAAAGTGTGATATGTTTTCAGGTATCTCCTATACTAATAGAGCCACATGCTCACCGGTTTGCCACATGATGTAGGCCTATGGACTGAACAAGAAACCACCAAAAATTTTAACCAGTCATCGTTCTCACAACACTGAGGACCAGTCATTCGAAATGACTTCTCCATGCATTTTATGCATTGGTAAAAGCACTATGATGAAAAGTGTGATATGTTTTCAGGTATCTCCTATACTAATAGAGCCACATGCTCACCGGTTTGCCACATGATGTAGGCTAATGGACTGAACAAGAAACCACCAAAAATTTTAACCAGTCATCGTTCTCACAACACTGAGGACCAGTCATTCGAAATGACTTCTCCATGCATTTTATGCATTGGTAAAAGCACTATGATGAAAAGTGTGATATGTTTTCAGGTATCTCCTATACTAATAGAGCCACATGCTCACCGGTTTGCCACATGATGTAGGCCTATGGAATGAACAAGAAACCACCAAAAATTTTAACCAGTCATCGTTCTCACAACACTGAGGACCAGTCATTCGAAATGACTTCTCCATGCATTTTATGCATTGGTAAAAGCACTATGATGAAAAGTGTGATATGTTTTCAGGTATCTCCTATACTAATAGAGCCACATGCTCACCGGTTTGCCACATGATGTAGGCCTATGGACTGAACAAGAAACCACCAAAAATTTTAACCAGTCATCGTTCTCACAACACTGAGGACCAGTCATTCGAAATGACTTCTCCATGCATTTTATGCATTGGTAAAAGCACTATGATGAAAAGTATGATATGTTTTCAGGTATCTCCTATACTAATAGAGCCACATGCTCACCGGTTTGCCACATGATGTAGGCCTATGGACTGAACAAGAAACCACCAAAAATTTTAACCAGTCATCGTTCTCACAACACTGAGGACCAGTCATTCGAAATGACTTCTCCATGCATTTTATGCATTGGTAAAAGCACTATGATGAAAAGTGTGATATGTTTTCAGGTATCTCCTATACTAATAGAGCCACATGCTCACCGGTTTGCCACATGATGTAGGCCTATGGACTGAACAAGAAACCACCAAAAATTTTAACCAGTCATCGTTCTCACAACACTGAGGACCAGTCATTCGAAATGACTTCTCCATGCATTTTATGCATTGGTAAAAGCACTATGATGAAAAGTGTGATATGTTTTCAGGTATGTCCTATACTAATAGAGCCACATGCTCACCGGTTTGCCACATGATGTAGGCCTATGGACTGAACAAGAAACCACCAAAAATTTTAACCAGTCATCGTTCTCACAACACTGAGGACCAGTCATTCGAAATGACTTCTCCATGCATTTTATGCATTGGTAAAAGCACTATGATGAAAAGTGTGATATGTTTTCAGGTATCTCCTATACTAATAGAGCCACATGCTCACCGGTTTGCCACATGATGTAGGCCTATGGACTGAACAAGAAACCACCAAAAATTTTAACCAGTCATCGTTCTCACAACACTGAGGACCAGTCATTCGAAATGACTTCTCCATGCATTTTATGCATTGGTAAAAGCACTATGATGAAAAGTGTGATATGTTTTCAGGTATCTCCTATACTAATAGAGCCACATGCTCACCGGTTTGCCACATGATGTAGGCCTATGGACTGAACAAGAAACCACCAAAAATTTTAACCAGTCATCGTTCTCACAACACTAAGGACCAGTCATTCGAAATGACTTCTCCATGCATTTTATGCATTGGTAAAAGCACTATGATGAAAAGTGTGATATGTTTTCAGGTATCTCCTATACTAATAGAGCCACATGCTCACCGGTTTGCCACATGATGTAGGCTAATGGACTGAACAAGAAACCACCAAAAATTTTAACCAGTCATCGTTCTCACAACACTGAGGACCAGTCATTCGAAATGACTTCTCCATGCATTTTATGCATTGGTAAAAGCACTATGATGAAAAGTGTGATATGTTTTCAGGTATCTCCTATACTAATAGAGCCACATGCTCACCGGTTTGCCACATGATGTAGGCCTATGGACTGAACAAGAAACCACCAAAAATTTTAACCAGTCATCGTTCTCACAACACTGAGGACCAGTCATTCGAAATGACTTCTCCATGCATTTTATGTATTGGTAAAGACCAGTCATTCGAAATGACTTCTCCATGCATTTTATGCATTGGTAAAAGCACTATGATGAAAAGTGTGATATGTTTTCAGGTATCTCCTATACTAATAGAGCCACATGCTCACCGGTTTGCCACATGATGTAGGCCTATGGACTGAACAAGAAACCACCAAAAATTTTAACCAGTCATCGTTCTCACAACACTGAGGACCAGTCATTCGAAATGACTTCTCCATGCATTTTATGCATTGGTAAAAGCACTATGATGAAAAGTGTGATATGTTTTCAGGTATGTCCTATACTAATAGAGCCACATGCTCACCGGTTTGCCACATGATGTAGGCCTATGGACTGAACAAGAAACCACCAAAAATTTTAACCAGTCATCGTTCTCACAACACTGAGGACCAGTCATTCGAAATGACTTCTCCATGCATTTTATGCATTGGTAAAAGCACTATGATGAAAAGTGTGATATGTTTTCAGGTATCTCCTATACTAATAGAGCCACATGCTCACCGGTTTGCCACATGATGTAGGCCTATGGACTGAACAAGAAACCACCAAAAATTTTAACCAGTCATCGTTCTCACAACACTGAGGACCAGTCATTCGAAATGACTTCTCCATGCATTTTATGCATTGGTAAAAGCACTATGATGAAAAGTGTGATATGTTTTCAGGTATCTCCTATACTAATAGAGCCACATGCTCACCGGTTTGCCACATGATGTAGGCCTATGGACTGAACAAGAAACCACCAAAAATTTTAACCAGTCATCGTTCTCACAACACTAAGGACCAGTCATTCGAAATGACTTCTCCATGCATTTTATGCATTGGTAAAAGCACTATGATGAAAAGTGTGATATGTTTTCAGGTATCTCCTATACTAATAGAGCCACATGCTCACCGGTTTGCCACATGATGTAGGCTAATGGACTGAACAAGAAACCACCAAAAATTTTAACCAGTCATCGTTCTCACAACACTGAGGACCAGTCATTCGAAATGACTTCTCCATGCATTTTATGCATTGGTAAAAGCACTATGATGAAAAGTGTGATATGTTTTCAGGTATCTCCTATACTAATAGAGCCACATGCTCACCGGTTTGCCACATGATGTAGGCCTATGGACTGAACAAGAAACCACCAAAAATTTTAACCAGTCATCGTTCTCACAACACTGAGGACCAGTCATTCGAAATGACTTCTCCATGCATTTTATGCATTGGTAAAAGCACTATGATGAAAAGTGTGATATGTTTTCAGGTATCTCCTATACTAATAGAGCCACATGCTCACCGGTTTGCCACATGATGTAGGCCTATGGACTGAACAAGAAACCACCAAAAATTTTAACCAGTCATCGTTCTCACAACACTGAGGACCAGTCATTCGAAATGACTTCTCCATGCATTTTATGCATTGGTAAAAGCACTATGATGAAAAGTGTGATATGTTTTCAGGTATCTCCTATACTAATAGAGCCACATGCTCACCGGTTTGCCACATGATGTAGGCCTATGGACTGAACAAGAAACCACCAAAAATTTTAACCAGTCATCGTTCTCACAACACTGAGGACCAGTCATTCGAAATGACTTCTCCATGCATTTTATGCATTGGTAAAAGCACTATGATGAAAAGTGTGATATGTTTTCAGGTATCTCCTATACTAATAGAGCCACATGCTCACCGGTTTGCCACATGACGTAGGCCTATGGACTGAACAAGAAACCACCAAAAATTTTAACCAGTCATCGTTCTCACAACACTGAGGACCAGTCATTCGAAATGACTTCTCCATGCATTTTATGCATTGGTAAAAGCACTATGATGAAAAGTGTGATATGTTTTCAGGTATCTCCTATACTAATAGAGCCACATGCTCACCGGTTTGCCACATGATGTAGGCCTATGGACTAAACAAGAAACCACCAAAAATTTTAACCAGTCATCGTTCTCACAACACTGAGGACCAGTCATTCGAAATGACTTCTCCATGCATTTTATGCATTGGTAAAAGCACTATGATGAAAAGTGTGATATGTTTTCAGGTATCTCCTATACTAATAGAGCCACATGCTCACCGGTTTGCCACATGATGTAGGCCTATGTACTGAACAAGAAACCACCAAAAATTTTAACCAGTCATCGTTCTCACAACACTGAGGACCAGTCATTCAAAATGACTTCTCCATGCATTTTATGCATTGGTAAAAGCACTATGATGAAAAGTGTGATATGTTTTCAGGTATCTCCTATACTAATAGAGCCACATGCTCACCGGTTTGCCACATGATGTAGGCCTATGGACTGAACAAGAAACCACCAAAAATTTTAACCAGTCATCGTTCTCACAACACTGAGGACCAGTCATTCGAAATGACTTCTCCATGCATTTTATGCATTGGTAAAAGCACTATGATGAAAAGTGTGATATGTTTTCAGGTATCTCCTATACTAATAGAGCCACATGCTCACCGGTTTGCCACATGATGTAGGCTAATGGACTGAACAAGAAACCACCAAAAATTTTAACCAGTCATCGTTCTCACAACACTGAGGACCAGTCATTCGAAATGACTTCTCCATGCATTTTATGCATTGGTAAAAGCACTATGATGAAAAGTGTGATATGTTTTCAGGTATCTCCTATACTAATAGAGCCACATGCTCACCGGTTTGCCACATGATGTAGGCCTATGGACTGAACAAGAAACCACCAAAAATTTTAACCAGTCATCGTTCTCACAACACTGAGGACCAGTCATTCGAAATGACTTCTCCATGCATTTTATGCATTGGTAAAAGCACTATGATGAAAAGTGTGATGTTTTCAGGTATCTCCTATACTAATAGAGCCACATGCTCACCGGTTTGCCACATGATGTAGGCCTATGGACTGAACAAGAAACCACCAAAAATTTTAACCAGTCATCGTTCTCACAACACTGAGGACCAGTCATTCGAAATGACTTCTCCATGCATTTTATGCATTGGTAAAAGCACTATGATGAAAAGTGTGATATGTTTTCAGGTATCTCCTATACTAATAGAGCCACATGCTCACCGGTTTGCCACATGATGTAGGCCTATAGACTGAACAAGAAACCACCAAAAATTTTAACCAGTCATCGTTCTCACAACACTGAGGACCAGTCATTCGAAATGACTTCTCCATGCATTTTATGCATTGGTAAAAGCACTATGATGAAAAGTGTGATATGTTTTCAGGTATCTCCTATACTAATAGAGCCACATGCTCACCGGTTTGCCACATGATGTAGGCCTATGGACTGAACAAGAAACCACCAAAAATTTTAACCAGTCATCGTTCTCACAACACTGAGGACCAGTCATTCGAAATGACTTCTCCATGCATTTTATGCATTGGTAAAAGCACTATGATGAAAAGTGTGATATGTTTTCAGGTATCTCCTATACTAATAGAGCCACATGCTCACCGGTTTGCCACATGATGTAGGCCTATGGACTGAACAAGAAACCACCAAAAATTTTAACCAGTCATCGTTCTCACAACACTGAGGACCAGTCATTCGAAATGACTTCTCCATGCATTTTATGCATTGGTAAAAGCACTATGATGAAAAGTGTGATATGTTTTCAGGTATCTCCTATACTAATAGAGCCACATGCTCACCGGTTTGCCACATGATGTAGGCCTATGGACTGAACAAGAAACCACCAAAAATTTTAACCAGTCATCGTTCTCACAACACTGAGGACCAGTCATTCGAAATGACTTCTCCATGCATTTTATGCATTGGTAAAAGCACTATGATGAAAAGTGTGATATGTTTTCAGGTATCTCCTATACTAATAGAGCCACATGCTCACCGGTTTGCCACATGATGTAGGCCTATGGACTGAACAAGAAACCACCAAAAATTTTAACCAGTCATCGTTCTCACAACACTGAGGACCAGTCATTCGAAATCACTTCTCCATGCATTTTATGCATTGGTAAAAGCACTATGATGAAAAGTGTGATATGTTTTCAGGTATCTCCTATACTAATAGAGCCACATGCTCACCGGTTTGCCACATGATGTAGGCTAATGGACTGAACAAGAAACCACCAAAAATTTTAACCAGTCATCGTTCTCACAACACTGAGGACCAGTCATTCGAAATGACTTCTCCATGCATTTTATGCATTGGTAAAAGCATTATGATGAAAAGTGTGATATGTTTTCAGGTATCTCCTATACTAATAGAGCCACATGCTCACCGGTTTGCCACATGATGTAGGCCTATGGACTGAACAAGAAACCACCAAAAATTTTAACCAGTCATCGTTCTCACAACACTGAGGACCAGTCATTCGAAATGACTTCTCCATGCATTTTATGCATTGGTAAAAGCGCTATGATGAAAAGTGTGATATGTTTTCAGGTATGTCCTATACTAATAGAGCCACATGCTCACCGGTTTGCCACATGATGTAGGCCTATGTACTGAACAAGAAACCACCAAAAATTTTAACCAGTCATCGTTCTCACAACACTGAGGACCAGTCATTCAAAATGACTTCTCCATGCATTTTATGCATTGGTAAAAGCACTATGATGAAAAGTGTGATATGTTTTCAGGTATCTCCTATACTAATAGAGCCACATGCTCACCGGTTTGCCACATGATGTAGGCCTATGGACTGAACAAGAAACCACCAAAAATTTTAACCAGTCATCGTTCTCACAACACTGAGTACCAGTCATTCGAAATGACTTCTCCATGCATTTTATGCATTGGTAAAAGCACTATGATGAAAAGTGTGATATGTTTTCAGGTATCTCCTATACTAATAGAGCCACATGCTCACCGGTTTGCCACATGATGTAGGCCTATGGACTGAACAAGAAACCACCAAAAATTTTAACCAGTCATCGTTCTCACAACACTGAGGACCAGTCATTCGAAATGACTTCTCCATGCATTTTATGCATTGGTAAAAGCACTATGATGAAAAGTGTGATATGTTTTCAGGTATCTCCTATACTAATAGAGCCACATGCTCACCGGTTTGCCACATGATGTAGGCTAATGGACTGAACAAGAAACCACCAAAAATTTTAACCAGTCATCGTTCTCACAACACTGAGGACCAGTCATTCGAAATGACTTCTCCATGCATTTTATGCATTGGTAAAAGCACTATGATGAAAAGTGTGATATGTTTTCAGGTATCTCCTATACTAATAGAGCCACATGCTCACCGGTTTGCCACATGATGTAGGCCTATGGAATGAACAAGAAACCACCAAAAATTTTAACCAGTCATCGTTCTCACAACACTGAGGACCAGTCATTCGAAATGACTTCTCCATGCATTTTATGCATTGGTAAAAGCACTATGATGAAAAGTGTGATATGTTTTCAGGTATCTCCTATACTAATAGAGCCACATGCTCACCGGTTTGCCACATGATGTAGGCCTATGGACTGAACAAGAAACCACCAAAAATTTTAACCAGTCATCGTTCTCACAACACTGAGTACCAGTCATTCGAAATGACTTCTCCATGCATTTTATGCATTGGTAAAAGCACTATGATGAAAAGTGTGATATGTTTTCAGGTATCTCCTATACTAATAGAGCCACATGCTCACCGGTTTGCCACATGATGTAGGCCTATGGACTGAACAAGAAACCACCAAAAATTTTAACCAGTCATCGTTCTCACAACACTGAGGACCAGTCATTCGAAATGACTTCTCCATGCATTTTATGCATTGGTAAAAGCACTATGATGAAAAGTGTGATATGTTTTCAGGTATCTCCTATACTAATAGAGCCACATGCTCACCGGTTTGCCACATGATGTAGGCTAATGGACTGAACAAGAAACCACCAAAAATTTTAACCAGTCATCGTTCTCACAACACTGAGGACCAGTCATTCGAAATGACTTCTCCATGCATTTTATGCATTGGTAAAAGCACTATGATGAAAAGTGTGATATGTTTTCAGGTATCTCCTATACTAATAGAGCCACATGCTCACCGGTTTGCCACATGATGTAGGCCTATGGAATGAACAAGAAACCACCAAAAATTTTAACCAGTCATCGTTCTCACAACACTGAGGACCAGTCATTCGAAATGACTTCTCCATGCATTTTATGCATTGGTAAAAGCACTATGATGAAAAGTGTGATATGTTTTCAGGTATCTCCTATACTAATAGAGCCACATGCTCACCGGTTTGCCACATGATGTAGGCCTATGGACTGAACAAGAAACCACCAAAAATTTTAACCAGTCATCGTTCTCACAACACTGAGGACCAGTCATTCGAAATGACTTCTCCATGCATTTTATGCATTGGTAAAAGCACTATGATGAAAAGTATGATATGTTTTCAGGTATCTCCTATACTAATAGAGCCACATGCTCACCGGTTTGCCACATGATGTAGGCCTATGGACTGAACAAGAAACCACCAAAAATTTTAACCAGTCATCGTTCTCACAACACTGAGGACCAGTCATTCGAAATGACTTCTCCATGCATTTTATGCATTGGTAAAAGCACTATGATGAAAAGTGTGATATGTTTTCAGGTATCTCCTATACTAATAGAGCCACATGCTCACCGGTTTGCCACATGATGTAGGCCTATGGACTGAACAAGAAACCACCAAAAATTTTAACCAGTCATCGTTCTCACAACACTGAGGACCAGTCATTCGAAATGACTTCTCCATGCATTTTATGCATTGGTAAAAGCACTATGATGAAAAGTGTGATATGTTTTCAGGTATGTCCTATACTAATAGAGCCACATGCTCACCGGTTTGCCACATGATGTAGGCCTATGGACTGAACAAGAAACCACCAAAAATTTTAACCAGTCATCGTTCTCACAACACTGAGGACCAGTCATTCGAAATGACTTCTCCATGCATTTTATGCATTGGTAAAAGCACTATGATGAAAAGTGTGATATGTTTTCAGGTATCTCCTATACTAATAGAGCCACATGCTCACCGGTTTGCCACATGATGTAGGCCTATGGACTGAACAAGAAACCACCAAAAATTTTAACCAGTCATCGTTCTCACAACACTGAGGACCAGTCATTAATCGAAATGACTTCTCCATGCATTTTATGCATTGGTAAAAGCACTATGATGAAAAGTGTGATATGTTTTCAGGTATCTCCTATACTAATAGAGCCACATGCTCACCGGTTTGCCACATGA
>NW_027193587.1:0-30063 GCF_032444005.1 Ranitomeya imitator
CCTGAAAACATATCACACTTTTCATCATAGTGCTTTTACCAATGCATAAAATGCATGGAGAAGTCATTTCGAATGACTGGTCCTCAGTGTTGTGAGAACGATGACTGGTTAAAATTTTTGGTGGTTTCTTGTTCAGTCCATAGGCCTACATCATGTGGCAAACCGGGTGAGCATGTGGCTCTATTAGTATAGGAGGATACCTGAAAACATATCACACTTTTCATCATAGTGCTTTTACCAATGCATAAAATGCATGGAGAAGTCATTTCGAATGACTGGTCCTCAGTGTTGTGAGAATGATGACTGGTTAAAATTTTTGGTGGTTTCTTGTTCAGTCCATAGGCCTACATCATGTGGCAAACTGGTGAGCATGTGGCTCTATTAGTATAGGAGATACCTGAAAACATATCACACTTTCATCATAGTGCTTTTACCAATGCATAAAATGCATGGAGAAGTCATTTCGAATGACTGGTCCTCAGTGTTGTGAGAACGATGACTGGTTAAAATTTTTGGTGGTTTCTTCTTCAGTCCATAGGCCTACATCATGTGGCAAACCGGTGAGCATGTGGCTCTATTAGTATAGGAGATACCTGAAAACATATCACACTTTTCATCATAGTGCTTTTACCAATGCATAAAATGCATGGAGAAGTCATTTCAAATGACTGGTCCTCAGTGTTGTGAGAACAATGACTGGTTAAAATTTTTGGTGGTTTCTTGTTCAGTCCATAGGCCTACATCATGTGGCAAACCGGTGAGCATGTGGCTCTATTAGTATAGGAGATACCTGAAAACATATCACACTTTTCATCATAGTGCATTTACCAATGCATAAAATGCATGGAGAAGTCATTTCGAATGACTGGTCCTCAGTGTTGTGAGAACGATGACTGGTTAAAATTTTTGGTGGTTTCTTGTTCAGTCCATAGGCCTACATCATGTGGCAAACCGGTGAGCATGTGGCTCTATTAGTATAGGAGATACCTGAAAACATATCACACTTTTCATCATAGTGCTTTTACCAATGCATAAAATGCATGGAGAAGTCATTTCGAATGACTGGTCCTCAGTGTTGTGAGAACGATGACTGGTTAAAATTTTTGGTGGTTTCTTGTTCAGTCCATAGGCCTACATCATGTGGCAAACCGGTGAGCATGTGGCTCTATTAGTATAGGAGATACCTGAAAACATATCACACTTTTCATCATAGTGCTTTTACCAATGCATAAAATGCATGGAGAAGTCATTTCGAATGACTGGTCCTCAGTGTTGTGAGAACGATGACTGGTTAAAATTTTTGGTGGTTTCTTGTTCACTCCATAGGCCTACATCATGTGGCAAACCGGTGAGCATGTGGCTCTATTAGTATAGGAGATACCTGAAAACATATCACACTTTTCATCATAGTGCTTTTACCAATGCATAAAATGCATGGAGAAGTCATTTCGAATGACTGGTCTTCAGTGTTGTGAGAACGATGACTGGTTAAAATTTTTGGTGGTTTCTTGTTCAGTCCATAGGCCTACATCATGTGGCAAACCGGTGAGCATGTGGCTCTATTAGTATAGGAGATACCTGAAAACATATCACACTTTTCATCATAGTGCTTTTACCAATGCATAAAATGCATGGAGAAGTCATTTCGAATGACTGGTCCTCAGTGTTGTGAGAACGATGACTGGTTAAAATTTTTGGTGGTTTCTTGTTCAGTCCATAGGCCTACATCATGTGGCAAACCGGTGAGCATGTGGCTCTATTAGTATAGGAGATACCTGAAAACATATCACACTTTTCATCATAGTGCTTTTACCAATGCATAAAATGCATGGAGAAGTCATTTCGAATGACTGGTCCTCAGTGTTGTGAGAACGATGACTGGTTAAAATTTTTGGTGGTTTCTTGTTCAGTCCATAGGCCTACATCATGTGGCAAACCGGTGAGCATGTGGCTCTATTAGTATAGGAGATACCTGAAAACATATCACACTTTTCATCATAGTGCTTTTACCAATGCATAAAATGCATGGAGAAGTCATTTCGAATGACTGGTCCTCAGTGTTGTGAGAATGATGACTGGTTAAAATTTTTGGTGGTTTCTTGTTCAGTCCATAGGCCTACATCATGTGGCAAACTGGTGAGCATGTGGCTCTATTAGTATAGGAGATACCTGAAAACATATCACACTTCATCATAGTGCTTTTACCAATGCATAAAATGCATGGAGAAGTCATTTCGAATGACTGGTCCTCAGTGTTGTGAGAACGATGACTGGTTAAAATTTTTGGTGGTTTCTTCTTCAGTCCATAGGCCTACATCATGTGGCAAACCGGTGAGCATGTGGCTCTATTAGTATAGGAGATACCTGAAAACATATCACACTTTTCATCATAGTGCTTTTACCAATGCATAAAATGCATGGAGAAGTCATTTCAAATGACTGGTCCTCAGTGTTGTGAGAACAATGACTGGTTAAAATTTTTGGTGGTTTCTTGTTCAGTCCATAGGCCTACATCATGTGGCAAACCGGTGAGCATGTGGCTCTATTAGTATAGGAGATACCTGAAAACATATCACACTTTTCATCATAGTGCATTTACCAATGCATAAAATGCATGGAGAAGTCATTTCGAATGACTGGTCCTCAGTGTTGTGAGAACGATGACTGGTTAAAATTTTTGGTGGTTTCTTGTTCAGTCCATAGGCCTACATCATGTGGCAAACCGGTGAGCATGTGGCTCTATTAGTATAGGAGATACCTGAAAACATATCACAATTTTCATCATAGTGCTTTTACCAATGCATAAAATGCATGGAGAAGTCATTTCGAATGACTGGTCCTCAGTGTTGTGAGAACGATGACTGGTTAAAATTTTTGGTGGTTTCTTGTTCAGTCCATAGGCCTACATCATGTGGCAAACCGGTGAGCATGTGGCTCTATTAGTATAGGAGATACCTGAAAACATATCACACTTTTCATCATAGTGCTTTTACCAATGCATAAAATGCATGGAGAAGTCATTTCGAATGACTGGTCCTCAGTGTTGTGAGAACGATGACTGGTTAAAATTTTTGGTGGTTTCTTGTTCACTCCATAGGCCTACATCATGTGGCAAACCGGTGAGCATGTGGCTCTATTAGTATAGGAGATACCTGAAAACATATCACACTTTTCATCATAGTGCTTTTACCAATGCATAAAATGCATGGAGAAGTCATTTCGAATGACTGGTCTTCAGTGTTGTGAGAACGATGACTGGTTAAAATTTTTGGTGGTTTCTTGTTCAGTCCATAGGCCTACATCATGTGGCAAACCGGTGAGCATGTGGCTCTATTAGTATAGGAGATACCTGAAAACATATCACACTTTTCATCATAGTGCTTTTACCAATGCATAAAATGCATGGAGAAGTCATTTCGAATGACTGGTCCTCAGTGTTGTGAGAACGATGACTGGTTAAAATTTTTGGTGGTTTCTTGTTCAGTCCATAGGCCTACATCATGTGGCAAACCGGTGAGCATGTGGCTCTATTAGTATAGGAGATACCTGAAAACATATCACACTTTTCATCATAGTGCTTTTACCAATGCATAAAATGCATGGAGAAGTCATTTCGAATGACTGGTCCTCAGTGTTGTGAGAACGATGACTGGTTAAAATTTTTGGTGGTTTCTTGTTCAGTCCATAGGCCTACATCATGTGGCAAACCGGTGAGCATGTGGCTCTATTAGTATAGGGGATACCTGAAAACATCACACTTTTCATCATAGTGCTTTTACCAATGCATAAAATGCATGGAGAAGTCATTTCGAATGACTGGTCCTCAGTGTTGTGAGAACGATGACTGGTTAAAATTTTTGGTGGTTTCTTGTTCAGTCCATAGGCCTACATCATGTGGCAAACCGGTGAGCATGTGGCTCTATTAGTATAGGAGATAACTGAAAACATATCACACTTTTCATCATATTGCTTTTACCAATGCATAAAATGCATGGAGAAGTCATTTCGAATGACTGGTCCTCAGTGTTGTGAGAACGATGACTGGTTAAAATTTTTGGTGGTTTCTTGTTCAGTCCATAGGCCTACATCATGTGGCAAACCGGTGAGCATGTGGCTCTATTAGTATAGGAGATACCTGAAAACATATCACACTTTTCATCATAGTGCTTTTACCAATGCATAAAATGCATGGAGAAGTCATTTTGAATGACTGGTCCTCAGTGTTGTGAGAACGATTGACTGGTTAAAATTTTTGGTGGTTTCTTGTTCAGTCCATAGGCCTACATCATGTGGCAAACCGGTGAGCATGTGGCTCTATTAGTATAGGAGATACCTGAAAACATATCACACTTTTCATCACAGTGCTTTTACCAATGCATAAAATGCATGGAGAAGTCATTTCGAATGACTGGTCCTCAGTGTTGTGAGAACGATGACTGGTTAAAATTTTTGGTGGTTTCTTGTTCAGTCCATAGGCCTACATCATGTGGCAAACCGGTGAGCATGTGGCTCTATTAGTATAGGAGATACCTGAAAACATATCACACTTTTCATCATAGTGCTTTTACCAATGCATAAAATGCATGGAGAAGTCATTTCGAATGACTGGTCCTCAGTGTTGTGAGAACGATGACTGGTTAAAATTTTTGGTGGTTTCTTGTTCAGTCCATAGGCCTACATCATGTGGCAAACCGGTGAGCATGTGGCTCTATTAGTATAGGAGATACCTGAAAACATATCACACTTTTCATCATAGTGCTTTTACCAATGCATAAAATGCATGGAGAAGTCATTTCGAATGACTGGTCCTCAGTGTTGTGAGAACGATGACTGGTTAAAATTTTTGGTGGTTTCTTGTTCAGTCCATAGGCCTACATCATGTGGCAAACCGGTGAGCATGTGGCTCTATTAGTATAGGAGATACCTGAAAACATATCACACTTTTCATCATAGTGCTTTTACCAATGCATAAAATGCATGGAGAAGTCATTTCGAATGACTGGTCCTCAGTGTTGTGAGAACGATGACTGGTTAAAATTTTTGGTGGTTTCTTGTTCAGTCCATAGGCCTACATCATGTGGCAAACCGGTGAGCATGTGGCTCTATTAGTATAGGAGATACCTGAAAACATATCACACTTTTCATCATAGTGCTTTTACCAATGCATAAAATGCATGGAGAAGTCATTTCGAATGACTGGTCCTCAGTGTTGTGAGAACGATGACTGGTTAAAATTTTTGGTGGTTTCTTGTTCAGTCCATAGGCCTACATCATGTGGCAAACCGGTGAGCATGTGGCTCTATTAGTATAGGAGATACCTGAAAACATATCACACTTTTCATCATAGTGCTTTTACCAATGCATAAAATGCATGGAGAAGTCATTTCGAATGACTGGTCCTCAGTGTTGTGAGAACGATGACTGGTTAAAATTTTTGGTGGTTTCTTGTTCAGTCCATAGGCCTACATCATGTGGCAAACCGGTGAGCATGTGGCTCTATTAGTATAGGAGATACCTGAAAACATATCACACTTTTCATCATAGTGCTTTTACCAATGCATAAAATGCATGGAGAAGTCATTTCGAATGACTGGTCCTCAGTGTTGTGAGAACGATGACTGGTTAAAATTTTTGGTGGTTTCTTGTTCAGTCCATAGGCCTACATCATGTGGCAAACCGGTGAGCATGTGGCTCTATTAGTATAGGAGATACCTGAAAACATATCACACTTTTCATCATAGTGCTTTTACCAATGCATAAAATGCATGGAGAAGTCATTTCGAATGACTGGTCCTCAGTGTTGTGAGAACGATGACTGGTTAAAATTTTTGGTGGTTTCTTGTTCAGTCCATAGGCCTACATCATGTGGCAAACCGGTGAGCATGTGGCTCTATTAGTATAGGGGATACCTGAAAACATCACACTTTTCATCATAGTGCTTTTACCAATGCATAAAATGCATGGAGAAGTCATTTCGAATGACTGGTCCTCAGTGTTGTGAGAACGATGACTGGTTAAAATTTTTGGTGGTTTCTTGTTCAGTCCATAGGCTTACATCATGTGGCAAACCGGTGAGCATGTGGCTCTATTAGTATAGGAGATACCTGAAAACATATCACACTTTTCATCATAGTGCTTTTACCAATGCATAAAATGCATGGAGAAGTCATTTCGAATGACTGGTCCTCAGTGTTGTGAGAACGATGACTGGTTAAAATTTTTGGTGGTTTCTTGTTCAGTCCATAGGCCTACATCAGGTGGCAAACCGGTGAGCATGTGGCTCTATTAGTATAGGAGATACCTGAAAACATATCACACTTTTCATCATAGTGCTTTTACCAATGCATAAAATGCATGGAGAAGTCATTTCGAATGACTGGTCCTCAGTGTTGTGAGAACGATGACTGGTTAAAATTTTTGGTGGTTTCTTGTTCAGTCCATAGGCCTACATCATGTGGCAAACCGGTGAGCATGTGGCTCTATTAGTATAGGAGATACCTGAAAACATATCACACTTTTCATCATAGTGCATTTACCAATGCATAAAATGCATGGAGAAGTCATTTCGAATGACTGGTCCTCAGTGTTGTGAGAACGATGACTGGTTAAAATTTTTGGTGGTTTCTTGTTCAGTCCATAGGCCTACATCATGTGGCAAACCGGTGAGCATGTGGCTCTATTAGTATAGGAGATACCTGAAAACATATCACACTTTTCATCATAGTGCTTTTACCAATGCATAAAATGCATGGAGAAGTCATTTCGAATGACTGGTCCTCAGTGTTGTGAGAACGATGACTGGTTAAAATTTTTGGTGGTTTCTTGTTCAGTCCATAGGCCTACATCATGTGGCAAACCGGTGAGCATGTGGCTCTATTAGTATAGGAGATACCTGAAAACATATCACACTTTTCATCATAGTGCTTTTACCAATGCATAAAATGCATGGAGAAGTCATTTCGAATGACTGGTCCTCAGTGTTGTGAGAACGATGACTGGTTAAAATTTTTGGTGGTTTCTTGTTCAGTCCATAGGCCTACATCATGTGGCAAACCGGTGAGCATGTGGCTCTATTAGTATAGGAGATACCTGAAAACATATCACACTTTTCATCATAGTGCTTTTACCAATGCATAAAATGCATGGAGAAGTCATTTCGAATGACTGGTCCTCAGTGTTGTGAGAACGATGACTGGTTAAAATTTTTGGTGGTTTCTTGTTCAGTCCATAGGCCTACATCATGTGGCAAACCGGTGAGCATGTGGCTCTATTAGTATAGGAGATACCTGAAAACATATCACACTTTTCATCATAGTGCTTTTACCAATGCATAAAATGCATGGAGAAGTCATTTCGAATGACTGGTCCTCAGTGTTGTGAGAACGATGACTGGTTAAAATTTTTGGTGGTTTCTTGTTCAGTCCATAGGCCTACATCATGTGGCAAACCGGTGAGCATGTGGCTCTATTAGTATAGGAGATACCTGAAAACATATCACACTTTTCATCATAGTGCTTTTACCAATGCATAAAATGCATGGAGAAGTCATTTCGAATGACTGGTCCTCAGTGTTGTGAGAACGATGACTGGTTAAAATTTTTGGTGGTTTCTTGTTCAGTCCATAGGCCTACATCATGTGGCAAACCGGTGAGCATGTGGCTCTATTAGTATAGGAGATACCTGAAAACATATCACACTTTTCATCATAGTGCTTTTACCAATGCATAAAATGCATGGAGAAGTCATTTCGAATGACTGGTCCTCAGTGTTGTGAGAACGATGACTGGTTAAAATTTTTGGTGGTTTCTTGTTCAGTCCATAGGCCTACATCATGTGGCAAACCGGTGAGCATGTGGCTCTATTAGTATAGGGGATACCTGAAAACATCACACTTTTCATCATAGTGCTTTTACCAATGCATAAAATGCATGGAGAAGTCATTTCGAATGACTGGTCCTCAGTGTTGTGAGAACGATGACTGGTTAAAATTTTTGGTGGTTTCTTGTTCAGTCCATAGGCCTACATCATGTGGCAAACCGGTGAGCATGTGGCTCTATTAGTATAGGAGATAACTGAAAACATATCACACTTTTCATCATATTGCTTTTACCAATGCATAAAATGCATGGAGAAGTCATTTCGAATGACTGGTCCTCAGTGTTGTGAGAACGATGACTGGTTAAAATTTTTGGTGGTTTCTTGTTCAGTCCATAGGCCTACATCATGTGGCAAACCGGTGAGCATGTGGCTCTATTAGTATAGGAGATACCTGAAAACATATCACACTTTTCATCATAGTGCTTTTACCAATGCATAAAATGCATGGAGAAGTCATTTTGAATGACTGGTCCTCAGTGTTGTGAGAACGATTGACTGGTTAAAATTTTTGGTGGTTTCTTGTTCAGTCCATAGGCCTACATCATGTGGCAAACCGGTGAGCATGTGGCTCTATTAGTATAGGAGATACCTGAAAACATATCACACTTTTCATCACAGTGCTTTTACCAATGCATAAAATGCATGGAGAAGTCATTTCGAATGACTGGTCCTCAGTGTTGTGAGAACGATGACTGGTTAAAATTTTTGGTGGTTTCTTGTTCAGTCCATAGGCCTACATCATGTGGCAAACCGGTGAGCATGTGGCTCTATTAGTATAGGAGATACCTGAAAACATATCACACTTTTCATCATAGTGCTTTTACCAATGCATAAAATGCATGGAGAAGTCATTTCGAATGACTGGTCCTCAGTGTTGTGAGAACGATGACTGGTTAAAATTTTTGGTGGTTTCTTGTTCAGTCCATAGGCCTACATCATGTGGCAAACCGGTGAGCATGTGGCTCTATTAGTATAGGAGATACCTGAAAACATATCACACTTTTCATCATAGTGCTTTTACCAATGCATAAAATGCATGGAGAAGTCATTTCGAATGACTGGTCCTCAGTGTTGTGAGAACGATGACTGGTTAAAATTTTTGGTGGTTTCTTGTTCAGTCCATAGGCCTACATCATGTGGCAAACCGGTGAGCATGTGGCTCTATTAGTATAGGAGATACCTGAAAACATATCACACTTTTCATCATAGTGCTTTTACCAATGCATAAAATGCATGGAGAAGTCATTTCGAATGACTGGTCCTCAGTGTTGTGAGAACGATGACTGGTTAAAATTTTTGGTGGTTTCTTGTTCAGTCCATAGGCCTACATCATGTGGCAAACCGGTGAGCATGTGGCTCTATTAGTATAGGAGATACCTGAAAACATATCACACTTTTCATCATAGTGCTTTTACCAATGCATAAAATGCATGGAGAAGTCATTTCGAATGACTGGTCCTCAGTGTTGTGAGAACGATGACTGGTTAAAATTTTTGGTGGTTTCTTGTTCAGTCCATAGGCCTACATCATGTGGCAAACCGGTGAGCATGTGGCTCTATTAGTATAGGAGATACCTGAAAACATATCACACTTTTCATCATAGTGCTTTTACCAATGCATAAAATGCATGGAGAAGTCATTTCGAATGACTGGTCCTCAGTGTTGTGAGAACGATGACTGGTTAAAATTTTTGGTGGTTTCTTGTTCAGTCCATAGGCCTACATCATGTGGCAAACCGGTGAGCATGTGGCTCTATTAGTATAGGAGATACCTGAAAACATATCACACTTTTCATCATAGTGCTTTTACCAATGCATAAAATGCATGGAGAAGTCATTTCGAATGACTGGTCCTCAGTGTTGTGAGAACGATGACTGGTTAAAATTTTTGGTGGTTTCTTGTTCAGTCCATAGGCCTACATCATGTGGCAAACCGGTGAGCATGTGGCTCTATTAGTATAGGAGATACCTGAAAACATATCACACTTTTCATCATAGTGCTTTTACCAATGCATAAAATGCATGGAGAAGTCATTTCGAATGACTGGTCCTCAGTGTTGTGAGAACGATGACTGGTTAAAATTTTTGGTGGTTTCTTGTTCAGTCCATAGGCCTACATCATGTGGCAAACCGGTGAGCATGTGGCTCTATTAGTATAGGGGATACCTGAAAACATCACACTTTTCATCATAGTGCTTTTACCAATGCATAAAATGCATGGAGAAGTCATTTCGAATGACTGGTCCTCAGTGTTGTGAGAACGATGACTGGTTAAAATTTTTGGTGGTTTCTTGTTCAGTCCATAGGCCTACATCATGTGGCAAACCGGTGAGCATGTGGCTCTATTAGTATAGGAGATAACTGAAAACGTATCACACTTTTCATCATATTGCTTTTACCAATGCATAAAATGCATGGAGAAGTCATTTCGAATGACTGGTCCTCAGTGTTGTGAGAACGATGACTGGTTAAAATTTTTGGTGGTTTCTTGTTCAGTCCACAGGCCTACATCATGTGGCAAACCGGTGAGCATGTGGCTCTATTAGTATAGGAGATACCTGAAAACATATCACACTTTTCATCATAGTGCTTTTACCAATGCATAAAATGCATGGAGAAGTCATTTTGAATGACTGGTCCTCAGTGTTGTGAGAACGATTGACTGGTTAAAATTTTTGGTGGTTTCTTGTTCAGTCCATAGGCCTACATCATGTGGCAAACCGGTGAGCATGTGGCTCTATTAGTATAGGAGATACCTGAAAACATATCACACTTTTCATCACAGTGCTTTTACCAATGCATAAAATGCATGGAGAAGTCATTTCGAATGACTGGTCCTCAGTGTTGTGAGAACGATGACTGGTTAAAATTTTTGGTGGTTTCTTGTTCAGTCCATAGGCCTACATCATGTGGCAAACCGGTGAGCATGTGGCTCTATTAGTATAGGAGATACCTGAAAACATATCACACTTTTCATCACAGTGCTTTTACCAATGCATAAAATGCATGGAGAAGTCATTTCGAATGACTGGTCCTCAGTGTTGTGAGAACGATGACTGGTTAAAATTTTTGGTGGTTTCTTGTTCAGTCCATAGGCCTACATCATGTGGCAAACCGGTGAGCATGTGGCTCTATTAGTATAGGAGATACCTGAAAACATATCACACTTTTCATCATAGTGCTTTTACCAATGCATAAAATGCATGGAGAAGTCATTTCGAATGACTGGTCCTCAGTGTTGTGAGAACGATGACTGGTTAAAATTTTTGGTGGTTTCTTGTTCAGTCCATAGGCCTACATCATGTGGCAAACCGGTGAGCATGTGGCTCTATTAGTATAGGAGATACCTGAAAACATATCACACTTTTCATCATAGTGCTTTTACCAATGCATAAAATGCATGGAGAAGTCATTTCGAATGACTGGTCCTCAGTGTTGTGAGAACGATGACTGGTTAAAATTTTTGGTGGTTTCTTGTTCAGTCCATAGGCCTACATCATGTGGCAAACCGGTGAGCATGTGGCTCTATTAGTATAGGAGATACCTGAAAACATATCACACTTTTCATCATAGTGCTTTTACCAATGCATAAAATGCATGGAGAAGTCATTTCGAATGACTGGTCCTCAGTGTTGTGAGAACGATGACTGGTTAAAATTTTTGGTGGTTTCTTGTTCAGTCCATAGGCCTACATCATGTGGCAAACCGGTGAGCATGTGGCTCTATTAGTATAGGAGATACCTGAAAACATATCACACTTTTCATCATAGTGCTTTTACCAATGCATAAAATGCATGGAGAAGTCATTTCGAATGACTGGTCCTCAGTGTTGTGAGAACGATGACTGGTTAAAATTTTTGGTGGTTTCTTGTTCAGTCCATAGGCCTACATCATGTGGCAAACCGGTGAGCATGTGGCTCTATTAGTATAGGAGATACCTGAAAACATATCACACTTTTCATCATAGTGCTTTTACCAATGCATAAAATGCATGGAGAAGTCATTTCGAATGACTGGTCCTCAGTGTTGTGAGAACGATGACTGGTTAAAATTTTTGGTGGTTTCTTGTTCAGTCCATAGGCCTACATCATGTGGCAAACCGGTGAGCATGTGGCTCTATTAGTATAGGAGATACCTGAAAACATATCACACTTTTCATCATAGTGCTTTTACCAATGCATAAAATGCATGGAGAAGTCATTTCGAATGACTGGTCCTCAGTGTTGTGAGAATGATGACTGGTTAAAATTTTTGGTGGTTTCTTGTTCAGTCCATAGGCCTACATCATGTGGCAAACCGGTGAGCATGTGGCTCTATTAGTATAGGAGATACCTGAAAACATATCACACTTTTCATCATAGTGCTTTTACCAATGCATAAAATGCATGGAGAAGTCATTATTTCGAATGACTGGTCCTCAGTGTTGTGAGAACGATGACTGGTTAAAATTTTTGGTGGTTTCTTGTTCAGTCCATAGGCCTACATCATGTGGCAAACCGGTGAGCATGTGGCTCTATTAGTATAGGAGATACCTGAAAACATATCACACTTTTCATCATAGTGCTTTTACCAATGCATAAAATGCATGGAGAAGTCATTTCGAATGACTGGTCCTCAGTGTTGTGAGAACGATGACTGGTTAAAATTTTTGGTGGTTTCTTGTTCAGTCCATAGGCCTACATCATGTGGCAAACCGGTGAGCATGTGGCTCTATTAGTATAGGAGATACCTGAAAACATATCACACTTTTCATCATAGTGCTTTTACCAATGCATAAAATGCATGGAGAAGTCATTTCGAATGACTGGTCCTCAGTGTTGTGAGAACGATGACTGGTTAAAATTTTTGGTGGTTTCTTGTTCAGTCCATAGGCCTACATCATGTGGCAAACCGGTGAGCATGTGGCTCTATTAGTATAGGAGATACCTGAAAACATATCACACTTTTCATCATAGTGCTTTTACCAATGCATAAAATGCATGGAGAAGTCATTTCGAATGACTGGTCCTCAGTGTTGTGAGAATGATGACTGGTTAAAATTTTTGGTGGTTTCTTGTTCAGTCCATAGGCCTACATCATGTGGCAAACTGGTGAGCATGTGGCTCTATTAGTATAGGAGATACCTGAAAACATATCACACTTCATCATAGTGCTTTTACCAATGCATAAAATGCATGGAGAAGTCATTTCGAATGACTGGTCCTCAGTGTTGTGAGAACGATGACTGGTTAAAATTTTTGGTGGTTTCTTCTTCAGTCCATAGGCCTACATCATGTGGCAAACCGGTGAGCATGTGGCTCTATTAGTATAGGAGATACCTGAAAACATATCACACTTTTCATCATAGTGCTTTTACCAATGCATAAAATGCATGGAGAAGTCATTTCAAATGACTGGTCCTCAGTGTTGTGAGAACAATGACTGGTTAACATTTTTGGTGGTTTCTTGTTCAGTCCATAGGCCTACATCATGTGGCAAACCGGTGAGCATGTGGCTCTATTAGTATAGGAGATACCTGAAAACATATCACACTTTTCATCATAGTGCATTTACCAATGCATAAAATGCATGGAGAAGTCATTTCGAATGACTGGTCCTCAGTGTTGTGAGAACGATGACTGGTTAAAATTTTTGGTGGTTTCTTGTTCAGTCCATAGGCCTACATCATGTGGCAAACCGGTGAGCATGTGGCTCTATTAGTATAGGAGATACCTGAAAACATATCACACTTTTCATCATAGTGCTTTTACCAATGCATAAAATGCATGGAGAAGTCATTTCGAATGACTGGTCCTCAGTGTTGTGAGAACGATGACTGGTTAAAATTTTTGGTGGTTTCTTGTTCAGTCCATAGGCCTACATCATGTGGCAAACCGGTGAGCATGTGGCTCTATTAGTATAGGAGATACCTGAAAACATATCACACTTTTCATCACAGTGCTTTTACCAATGCATAAAATGCATGGAGAAGTCATTTCGAATGACTGGTCCTCAGTGTTGTGAGAACGATGACTGGTTAAAATTTTTGGTGGTTTCTTGTTCAGTCCATAGGCCTACATCATGTGGCAAACCGGTGAGCATGTGGCTCTATTAGTATAGGAGATACCTGAAAACATATCACACTTTTCATCATAGTGCTTTTACCAATGCATAAAATGCATGGAGAAGTCATTTCGAATGACTGGTCCTCAGTGTTGTGAGAACGATGACTGGTTAAAATTTTTGGTGGTTTCTTGTTCAGTCCATAGGCCTACATCATGTGGCAAACCGGTGAGCATGTGGCTCTATTAGTATAGGAGATACCTGAAAACATATCACACTTTTCATCATAGTGCTTTTACCAATGCATAAAATGCATGGAGAAGTCATTTCGAATGACTGGTCCTCAGTGTTGTGAGAACGATGACTGGTTAAAATTTTTGGTGGTTTCTTGTTCAGTCCATAGGCCTACATCATGTGGCAAACCGGTGAGCATGTGGCTCTATTAGTATAGGAGATACCTGAAAACATATCACACTTTTCATCATAGTGCTTTTACCAATGCATAAAATGCATGGAGAAGTCATTTCGAATGACTGGTCCTCAGTGTTGTGAGAACGATGACTGGTTAAAATTTTTGGTGGTTTCTTGTTCAGTCCATAGGCCTACATCATGTGGCAAACCGGTGAGCATGTGGCTCTATTAGTATAGGAGATACCTGAAAACATATCACACTTTTCATCATAGTGCTTTTACCAATGCATAAAATGCATGGAGAAGTCATTTCGAATGACTGGTCCTCAGTGTTGTGAGAACGATGACTGGTTAAAATTTTTGGTGGTTTCTTGTTCAGTCCATAGGCCTACATCATGTGGCAAACCGGTGAGCATGTGGCTCTATTAGTATAGGAGATACCTGAAAACATATCACACTTTTCATCATAGTGCTTTTACCAATGCATAAAATGCATGGAGAAGTCATTTCGAATGACTGGTCCTCAGTGTTGTGAGAACGATGACTGGTTAAAATTTTTGGTGGTTTCTTGTTCAGTCCATAGGCCTACATCATGTGGCAAACCGGTGAGCATGTGGCTCTATTAGTATAGGAGATACCTGAAAACATATCACACTTTTCATCATAGTGCTTTTACCAATGCATAAAATGCATGGAGAAGTCATTTCGAATGACTGGTCCTCAGTGTTGTGAGAATGATGACTGGTTAAAATTTTTGGTGGTTTCTTGTTCAGTCCATAGGCCTACATCATGTGGCAAACTGGTGAGCATGTGGCTCTATTAGTATAGGAGATACCTGAAAACATATCACACTTCATCATAGTGCTTTTACCAATGCATAAAATGCATGGAGAAGTCATTTCGAATGACTGGTCCTCAGTGTTGTGAGAACGATGACTGGTTAAAATTTTTGGTGGTTTCTTCTTCAGTCCATAGGCCTACATCATGTGGCAAACCGGTGAGCATGTGGCTCTATTAGTATAGGAGATACCTGAAAACATATCACACTTTTCATCATAGTGCTTTTACCAATGCATAAAATGCATGGAGAAGTCATTTCAAATGACTGGTCCTCAGTGTTGTGAGAACAATGACTGGTTAAAATTTTTGGTGGTTTCTTGTTCAGTCCATAGGCCTACATCATGTGGCAAACCGGTGAGCATGTGGCTCTATTAGTATAGGAGATACCTGAAAACATATCACACTTTTCATCATAGTGCATTTACCAATGCATAAAATGCATGGAGAAGTCATTTCGAATGACTGGTCCTCAGTGTTGTGAGAACGATGGCTGGTTAAAATTTTTGGTGGTTTCTTGTTCAGTCCATAGGCCTACATCATGTGGCAAACCGGTGAGCATGTGGCTCTATTAGTATAGGAGATACCTGAAAACATCACACTTTTCATCATAGTGCTTTTACCAATGCATAAAATGCATGGAGAAGTCATTTCGAATGACTGGTCCTCAGTGTTGTGAGAACGATGACTGGTTAAAATTTTTGGTGGTTTCTTGTTCAGTCCATAGGCCTACATCATGTGGCAAACCGGTGAGCATGTGGCTCTATTAGTATAGGAGATACCTGAAAACATATCACACTTTTCATCATAGTGCTTTTACCAATGCATAAAATGCATGGAGAAGTCATTTCGAATGACTGGTCCTCAGTGTTGTGAGAACGATGACTGGTTAAAATTTTTGGTGGTTTCTTGTTCACTCCATAGGCCTACATCATGTGGCAAACCGGTGAGCATGTGGCTCTATTAGTATAGGAGATACCTGAAAACATATCACACTTTTCATCATAGTGCTTTTACCAATGCATAAAATGCATGGAGAAGTCATTTCGAATGACTGGTCTTCAGTGTTGTGAGAACGATGACTGGTTAAAATTTTTGGTGGTTTCTTGTTCAGTCCATAGGCCTACATCATGTGGCAAACCGGTGAGCATGTGGCTCTATTAGTATAGGAGATACCTGAAAACATATCACACTTTTCATCATAGTGCTTTTACCAATGCATAAAATGCATGGAGAAGTCATTTCGAATGACTGGTCCTCAGTGTTGTGAGAACGATGACTGGTTAAAATTTTTGGTGGTTTCTTGTTCAGTCCATAGGCCTACATCATGTGGCAAACCGGTGAGCATGTGGCTCTATTAGTATAGGAGATACCTGAAAACATATCACACTTTTCATCATAGTGCTTTTACCAATGCATAAAATGCATGGAGAAGTCATTTCGAATGACTGGTCCTCAGTGTTGTGAGAACGATGACTGGTTAAAATTTTTGGTGGTTTCTTGTTCAGTCCATAGGCCTACATCATGTGGCAAACCGGTGAGCATGTGGCTCTATTAGTATAGGAGATACCTGAAAACATATCACACTTTTCATCATAGTGCTTTTACCAATGCATAAAATGCATGGAGAAGTCATTTCGAATGACTGGTCCTCAGTGTTGTGAGAATGATGACTGGTTAAAATTTTTGGTGGTTTCTTGTTCAGTCCATAGGCCTACATCATGTGGCAAACTGGTGAGCATGTGGCTCTATTAGTATAGGAGATACCTGAAAACATATCACACTTCATCATAGTGCTTTTACCAATGCATAAAATGCATGGAGAAGTCATTTCGAATGACTGGTCCTCAGTGTTGTGAGAACGATGACTGGTTAAAATTTTTGGTGGTTTCTTCTTCAGTCCATAGGCCTACATCATGTGGCAAACCGGTGAGCATGTGGCTCTATTAGTATAGGAGATACCTGAAAACATATCACACTTTTCATCATAGTGCTTTTACCAATGCATAAAATGCATGGAGAAGTCATTTCAAATGACTGGTCCTCAGTGTTGTGAGAACAATGACTGGTTAACATTTTTGGTGGTTTCTTGTTCAGTCCATAGGCCTACATCATGTGGCAAACCGGTGAGCATGTGGCTCTATTAGTATAGGAGATACCTGAAAACATATCACACTTTTCATCATAGTGCATTTACCAATGCATAAAATGCATGGAGAAGTCATTTCGAATGACTGGTCCTCAGTGTTGTGAGAACGATGACTGGTTAAAATTTTTGGTGGTTTCTTGTTCAGTCCATAGGCCTACATCATGTGGCAAACCGGTGAGCATGTGGCTCTATTAGTATAGGAGATACCTGAAAACATATCACACTTTTCATCATAGTGCTTTTACCAATGCATAAAATGCATGGAGAAGTCATTTCGAATGACTGGTCCTCAGTGTTGTGAGAACGATGACTGGTTAAAATTTTTGGTGGTTTCTTGTTCAGTCCATAGGCCTACATCATGTGGCAAACCGGTGAGCATGTGGCTCTATTAGTATAGGAGATACCTGAAAACATATCACACTTTTCATCATAGTGCTTTTACCAATGCATAAAATGCATGGAGAAGTCATTTCGAATGACTGGTCCTCAGTGTTGTGAGAACGATGACTGGTTAAAATTTTTGGTGGTTTCTTGTTCACTCCATAGGCCTACATCATGTGGCAAACCGGTGAGCATGTGGCTCTATTAGTATAGGAGATACCTGAAAACATATCACACTTTTCATCATAGTGCTTTTACCAATGCATAAAATGCATGGAGAAGTCATTTCGAATGACTGGTCTTCAGTGTTGTGAGAACGATGACTGGTTAAAATTTTTGGTGGTTTCTTGTTCAGTCCATAGGCCTACATCATGTGGCAAACCGGTGAGCATGTGGCTCTATTAGTATAGGAGATACCTGAAAACATATCACACTTTTCATCATAGTGCTTTTACCAATGCATAAAATGCATGGAGAAGTCATTTCGAATGACTGGTCCTCAGTGTTGTGAGAACGATAAAAGCACTATGATGAAAAGTGTGATATGTTTTCAGGTATCTCCTATACTAATAGAGCCACATGCTCACCGGTTTGCCACATGATGTAGGCCTATGGACTGAACAAGAAACCACCAAAAATTTTATCCACTCATCGTTCTCACAACACTGAGGACCAGTCATTCGAAATGACTTCTCCATGCATTTTATGCATTGGTAAAAGCACTATGATTGAAAAGTGTGATATGTTTTCAGGTATCTCCTATACTAATAGAGCCACATGCTCACCGGTTTGCCACATGATGTAGGCCTATGGACTGAACAAGAAACCACCAAAAATTTTAACCAGTCATCGTTCTCACAACACTGAGGACCAGTCATTCGAAATGACTTCTCCATGCATTTTATGCATTGGTAAAAGCACTATGATGAAAAGTGTGATATATTTTCAGGTATCTCCTATACTAATAGAGCCACATGCTCACCGGTTTGCCACATGATGTAGGCCTATGGACTGAACAAGAAACCACCAAAAATTTTAACCAGTCATCGTTCTCACAACACTGAGGACCAGTCATTCGAAATGACTTCTCCATGCATTTTATGCATTGGTAAAAGCACTATGATGAAAAGTGTGATATGTTTTCAGGTATCTCCTATACTAATAGAGCCACATGCTCACCGGTTTGCCACATGCTGTAGGCCTATGGACTGAACAAGAAACCACCAAAAATTTTAACCAGTCATCGTTCTCACAACACTGAGGACCAGTCATTCGAAATGACTTCTCCATGCATTTTATGCATTGGTAAAAGCACTATGATGAAAAGTGTGATATATTTTCAGGTATCTCCTATACTAATAGAGCCACATGCTCACCGGTTTGCCACATGCTGTAGGCCTATGGACTGAACAAGAAACCACCAAAAATTTTAACCAGTCATCGTTCTCACAACACTGAGGACCAGTCATTAGAAATGACTTCTCCATGCATTTTATGCATTGGTAAAAGCACTATGATGAAAAGTGTGATATGTTTTCAGGTATCTCCTATACTAATAGAGCCACATGCTCACCGGTTTGCCACATGATGTAGGCCTGTGGACTGAACAAGAAACCACCAAAAATTTTAACCAGTCATCGTTCTCACAACACTGAGGACCAGTCATTCGAAATGACTTCTCCATGCATTTTATGCATTGGTAAAAGCACTATGATGAAAAGTGTGATATGTTTTCAGGTATCTCCTATACTAATAGAGCCACATGCTCACCGGTTTGCCACATGATGTAGGCCTATGGACTGAACAAGAAACCACCAAAAATTTTAACCAGTCATCGTTCTCACAACACTGAGGACCAGTCATTCGAAATGACTTCTCCATGCATTTTATGCATTGGTAAAAGCACTATGATGAAAAGTGTGATATGTTTTCAGGTATCTCCTATACTAATAGAGCCACATGCTCACCGGTTTGCCACATGATGTAGGCCTATGGACTGAACAAGAAACCACCAAAAATTTTAACCAGTCATCATTCTCACAACACTGAGGACCAGTCATTCGAAATGACTTCTCCATGCATTTTATGCATTGGTAAAAGCACTATGATGAAAAGTGTGATATGTTTTCAGGTATCTCCTATACTAATAGAGCCACATGCTCACCGGTTTGCCACATGATGTAGGCCTATGGACTGAACAAGAAACCACCAAAAATTTTATCCAGTCATCGTTCTGACAACACTGAGGACCAGTCATTCGAAATGACTTCTCCATGCATTTTATGCATTGGTAAAAGCACTATGATGAAAAGTGTGATATGTTTTCAGGTATCTCCTATACTAATAGAGCCACATGCTCACCGGTTTGCCACATGATGTAGGCCTATGGACTGAACAAGAAACCACCAAAAATTTTAACCAGTCATCGTTCTCACAACACTGAGGACCAGTCATTCGAAATGACTTCTCCATGCATTTTATGCATTGGTAAAAGCACTATGATGAAAAGTGTGATATGTTTTCAGGTATCTCCTATACTAATAGAGCCACATGCTCACCGGTTTGCCACATGATGTAGGCCTATGGACTGAACAAGAAACCACCAAAAATTTTAACCAGTCATCGTTCTCACAACACTGAGGACCAGTCATTCGAAATGACTTCTCCATGCATTTTATGCATTGGTAAAAGCACTATGATTGAAAAGTGTGATATGTTTTCAGGTATCTCCTATACTAATAGAGCCACATGCTCACCGGTTTGCCACATGATGTAGGCCTATGGACTGAACAAGAAACCACCAAAAATTTTAACCAGTCATCGTTCTCACAACACTGAGGACCAGTCATTCGAAATGACTTCTCCATGCATTTTATGCATTGGTAAAAGCACTATGATGAAAAGTGTGATATGTTTTCAGGTATCTCCTATACTAATCGAGCCACATGCTCACCGGTTTGCCACATGATGTAGGCCTATGGACTGAACAAGAAACCACCAAAAATTTTAACCAGTCATCGTTCTCACAACACTGAGGACCAGTCATTCGAAATGACTTCTCCATGCATTTTATGCATTGGTAAAAGCACTATGATGAAAAGTGTGATATGTTTTCAGGTATCTCCTATACTAATAGAGCCACATGCTCACCGGTTTGCCACATGATGTAGGCCTATGGACTGAACAAGAAACCACCAAAAATTTTAACCAGTCATCGTTCTCACAACACTGAGGACCAGTCATTCGAAATGACTTCTCCATGCATTTTATGCATTGGTAAAAGCACTATGATGAAAAGTGTGATATGTTTTCAGGTATCTCCTATACTAATAGAGCCACATGCTCACCGGTTTGCCACATGCTGTAGGCCTATGGACTGAACAAGAAACCACCAAAAATTTTAACCAGTCATCGTTCTCACAACACTGAGGACCAGTCATTAGAAATGACTTCTCCATGCATTTTATGCATTGGTAAAAGCACTATGATGAAAAGTGTGATATGTTTTCAGGTATCTCCTATACTAATAGAGCCACATGCTCACCGGTTTGCCACATGATGTAGGCCTGTGGACTGAACAAGAAACCACCAAAAATTTTAACCAGTCATCGTTCTCACAACACTGAGGACCAGTCATTCGAAATGACTTCTCCATGCATTTTATGCATTGGTAAAAGCACTATGATGAAAAGTGTGATATGTTTTCAGGTATCTCCTATACTAATAGAGCCACATGCTCACCGGTTTGCCACATGATGTAGGCCTATGGACTGAACAAGAAACCACCAAAAATTTTAACCAGTCATCGTTCTCACAACACTGAGGACCAGTCATTCGAAATGACTTCTCCATGCATTTTATGCATTGGTAAAAGCACTATGATGAAAAGTGTGATATGTTTTCAGGTATCTCCTATACTAATAGAGCCACATGCTCACCGGTTTGCCACATGATGTAGGCCTATGGACTGAACAAGAAACCACCAAAAATTTTAACCAGTCATCGTTCTCACAACACTGAGGACCAGTCATTCGAAATGACTTCTCCATGCATTTTATGCATTGGTAAAAGCACTATGATGAAAAGTGTGATATGTTTTCAGGTATCTCCTATACTAATAGAGCCACATGCTCACCGGTTTGCCACATGATGTAGGCCTAAGGACTGAACAAGAAACCACCAAAAATTTTATCCAGTCATCGTTCTGACAACACTGAGGACCAGTCATTCGAAATGACTTCTCCATGCATTTTATGCATTGGTAAAAGCACTATGATGAAAAGTGTGATATGTTTTCAGGTATCTCCTATACTAATAGAGCCACATGCTCACCGGTTTGCCACATGATGTAGGCCTATGGACTGAACAAGAAACCACCAAAAATTTTAACCAGTCATCGTTCTCACAACACTGAGGACCAGTCATTCGAAATGACTTCTCCATGCATTTTATGCATTGGTAAAAGCACTATGATGAAAAGTGTGATATGTTTTCAGGTATCTCCTATACTAATAGAGCCACATGCTCACCGGTTTGCCACATGATGTAGGCCTATGGACTGAACAAGAAACCACCAAAAATTTTAACCAGTCATCGTTCTCACAACACTGAGGACCAGTCATTCGAAATGACTTCTCCATGCATTTTATGCATTGGTAAAAGCACTATGATTGAAAAGTGTGATATGTTTTCAGGTATCTCCTATACTAATAGAGCCACATGCTCACCGGTTTGCCACATGATGTAGGCCTATGGACTGAACAAGAAACCACCAAAAATTTTAACCAGTCATCGTTCTCACAACACTGAGGACCAGTCATTCGAAATGACTTCTCCATGCATTTTATGCATTGGTAAAAGCACTATGATGAAAAGTGTGATATGTTTTCAGGTATCTCCTATACTAATCGAGCCACATGCTCACCGGTTTGCCACATGATGTAGGCCTATGGACTGAACAAGAAACCACCAAAAATTTTAACCAGTCATCGTTCTCACAACACTGAGGACCAGTCATTCGAAATGACTTCTCCATGCATTTTATGCATTGGTAAAAGCACTATGATGAAAAGTGTGATATGTTTTCAGGTATCTCCTATACTAATAGAGCCACATGCTCACCGGTTTGCCACATGATGTAGGCCTATGGACTGAACAAGAAACCACCAAAAATTTTAACCAGTCATCGTTCTCACAACACTGAGGACCAGTCATTCGAAATGACTTCTCCATGCATTTTATGCATTGGTAAAAGCACTATGATGAAAAGTGTGATATGTTTTCAGGTATCTCCTATACTAATAGAGCCACATGCTCACCGGTTTGCCACATGATGTAGGCCTATGGACTGAACAAGAAACCACCAAAAATTTTAACCAGTCATCGTTCTCACAACACTGAGGACCAGTCATTCGAAATGACTTCTCCATGCATTTTATGCATTGGTAAAAGCACTATGATGAAAAGTGTGATATGTTTTCAGGTATCTCCTATACTAATCGAGCCACATGCCCACCGGTTTGCCACATGATGTAGGCCTATGGACTGAACAAGAAACCACCAAAAATTTTAACCAGTCATCGTTCTCACAACACTGAGGACCAGTCATTCGAAATGACTTCTCCATGCATTTTATGCATTGGTAAAAGCACTATGATGAAAAGTGTGATGTTTTCAGGTATCTCCTATACTAATAGAGCCACATGCTCACCGGTTTGCCACATGATGTAGGCCTATGGACTGAACAAGAAACCACGAAAAATTTTAACCAGTCATCATTCTCACAACACTGAGGACCAGTCATTCGAAATGACTTCTCCATGCATTTTATGCATTGGTAAAAGCACTATGATGAAAAGTGTGATATGTTTTCAGGTATCTCCTATACTAATAGAGCCACATGCTCACCGGTTTGCCACATGATGTAGGCCTATGGACTGAACAAGAAACCACCAAAAATTTTATCCAGTCATCGTTCTCACAACACTGAGGACCAGTCATTCGAAATGACTTCTCCATGCATTTTATGCATTGGTAAAAGCACTATGATGAAAAGTGTGATATGTTTTCAGGTATCTCCTATACTAATAGAGCCACATGCTCACCGGTTTGCCACATGATGTAGGCCTATGGACTGAACAAGAAACCACCAAAAATTTTAACCAGTCATCGTTCTCACAACACTGAGGACCAGTCATTCGAAATGACTTCTCCATGCATTTTATGCATTGGTAAAAGCACTATGATGAAAAGTGTGATATGTTTTCAGGTATCTCCTATACTAATAGAGCCACATGCTCACCGGTTTGCCACATGATGTAGGCCTATGGACTGAACAAGAAACCACCAAAAATTTTAACCAGTCATCGTTCTCACAACACTGAGGACCAGTCATTCGAAATGACTTCTCCATGCATTTTATGCATTGGTAAAAGCACTATGATTGAAAAGTGTGATATGTTTTCAGGTATCTCCTATACTAATAGAGCCACATGCTCACCGGTTTGCCACATGATGTAGGCCTATGGACTGAACAAGAAACCACCAAAAATTTTAACCAGTCATCGTTCTCACAACACTGAGGACCAGTCATTCGAAATGACTTCTCCATGCATTTTATGCATTGGTAAAAGCACTATGATGAAAAGTGTGATATGTTTTCAGGTATCTCCTATACTAATAGAGCCACATGCTCACCGGTTTGCCACATGATGTAGGCCTATGGACTGAACAAGAAACCACCAAAAATTTTAACCAGTCATCGTTCTCACAACACTGAGGACCAGTCATTCGAAATGACTTCTCCATGCATTTTATGCATTGGTAAAAGCACTATGATGAAAAGTGTGATATGTTTTCAGGTATCTCCTATACTAATAGAGCCACATGCTCACCGGTTTGCCACATGATGAAGGCCTATGGACTGAACAAGAAACCACCAAAAATTTTAACCAGTCATCGTTCTCACAACACTGAGGACCAGTCATTCGAAATGACTTCTCCATGCATTTTATGCATTGGTAAAAGCACTATGATGAAAAGTGTGATATGTTTTCAGGTATCTCCTATACTAATAGAGCCACATGCTCACCGGTTTGCCACATGATGTAGGCCTATGGACTGAACAAGAAACCACCAAAAATTTTAACCAGTCATCGTTCTCACAACACTGAGGACCAGTCATTCGAAATGACTTCTCCATGCATTTTATGCATTGGTAAAAGCACTATGATGAAAAGTGTGATATGTTTTCAGGTATCTCCTATACTAATCGAGCCACATGCTCACCGGTTTGCCACATGATGTAGGCCTATGGACTGAACAAGAAACCACCAAAAATTTTAACCAGTCATCGTTCTCACAACACTGAGGACCAGTCATTCGAAATGACTTCTCCATGCATTTTATGCATTGGTAAAAGCACTATGATGAAAAGTGTGATGTTTTCAGGTATCTCCTATACTAATAGAGCCACATGCTCACCGGTTTGCCACATGATGTAGGCCTATGGACTGAACAAGAAACCACGAAAAATTTTAACCAGTCATCATTCTCACAACACTGAGGACCAGTCATTCGAAATGACTTCTCCATGCATTTTATGCATTGGTAAAAGCACTATGATGAAAAGTGTGATATGTTTTCAGGTATCTCCTATACTAATAGAGCCACATGCTCACCGGTTTGCCACATGATGTAGGCCTATGGACTGAACAAGAAACCACCAAAAATTTTATCCAGTCATCGTTCTCACAACACTGAGGACCAGTCATTCGAAATGACTTCTCCATGCATTTTATGCATTGGTAAAAGCACTATGATGAAAAGTGTGATATGTTTTCAGGTATCTCCTATACTAATAGAGCCACATGCTCACCGGTTTGCCACATGATGTAGGCCTATGGACTGAACAAGAAACCACCAAAAATTTTAACCAGTCATCGTTCTCACAACACTGAGGACCAGTCATTCGAAATGACTTCTCCATGCATTTTATGCATTGGTAAAAGCACTATGATGAAAAGTGTGATATGTTTTTAGGTATCTCCTATACTAATAGAGCCACATGCTCACCGGTTTGCCACATGATGTAGGCCTATGGACTGAACAAGAAACCACCAAAAATTTTAACCAGTCATCGTTCTCACAACACTGAGGACCAGTCATTCGAAATGACTTCTCCATGCATTTTATGCATTGGTAAAAGCACTATGATGAAAAGTGTGATATGTTTTCAGGTATCTCCTATACTAATAGAGCCACATGCTCACCGGTTTGCCACATGATGTAGGCCTATGGACTGAACAAGAAACCACCAAAAATTTTAACCAGTCATCGTTCTCACAACACTGAGGACCAGTCATTAGAAATGACTTCTCCATGCATTTTATGCATTGGTAAAAGCACTATGATGAAAAGTGTGATATGTTTTCAGGTATCTCCTATACTAATAGAGCCACATGCTCACCGGTTTGCCACATGATGTAGGCCTATGGACTGAACAAGAAACCACCAAAAATTTTAACCAGTCATCGTTCTCACAACACTGAGGACCAGTCATTCGAAATGACTTCTCCATGCATTTTATGCATTGGTAAAAGCACTATGATGAAAAGTGTGATATGTTTTCAGGTATCTCCTATACTAATCGAGCCACATGCTCACCGGTTTGCCACATGATGTAGGCCTATGGACTGAACAAGAAACCACCAAAAATTTTAACCAGTCATCGTTCTCACAACACTGAGGACCAGTCATTCGAAATGACTTCTCCATGCATTTTATGCATTGGTAAAAGCACTATGATGAAAAGTGTGATATGTTTTCAGGTATCTCCTATACTAATAGAGCCACATGCTCACCGGTTTGCCACATGATGTAGGCCTATGGACTGAACAAGAAACCACCAAAAATTTTAACCAGTCATCGTTCTCACAACACTGAGGACCAGTCATTAGAAATGACTTCTCCATGCATTTTATGCATTGGTAAAAGCACTATGATGAAAAGTGTGATATGTTTTCAGGTATCTCCTATACTAATAGAGCCACATGCTCACCGGTTTGCCACATGATGTAGGCCTATGGACTGAACAAGAAACCACCAAAAATTTTAACCAGTCATCGTTCTCACAACACTGAGGACCAGTCATTCGAAATGACTTCTCCATGCATTTTATGCATTGGTAAAAGCACTATGATGAAAAGTGTGATATGTTTTCAGGTATCTCCTATACTAATCGAGCCACATGCTCACCGGTTTGCCACATGATGTAGGCCTATGGACTGAACAAGAAACCACCAAAAATTTTAACCAGTCATCGTTCTCACAACACTGAGGACCAGTCATTCGAAATGACTTCTCCATGCATTTTATGCATTGGTAAAAGCACTATGATGAAAAGTGTGATATGTTTTCAGGTATCTCCTATACTAATAGAGCCACATGCTCACCGGTTTGCCACATGATGTAGGCCTATGGACTGAACAAGAAACCACCAAAAATTTTAACCAGTCATCGTTCTCACAACACTGAGGACCAGTCATTCGAAATGACTTCTCCATGCATTTTATGCATTGGTAAAAGCACTATGATGAAAAGTGTGATATGTTTTCAGGTATCTCCTATACTAATAGAGCCACATGCTCACCGGTTTGCCACATGATGTAGGCCTATGGACTGAACAAGAAACCACCAAAAATTTTAACCAGTCATCGTTCTCACAACACTGAGGACCAGTCATTCGAAATGACTTCTCCATGCATTTTATGCATTGGTAAAAGCACTATGATGAAAAGTGTGATATGTTTTCAGGTATCTCCTATACTAATAGAGCCACATGCTCACCGGTTTGCCACATGATGTAGGCCTATGGACTGAACAAGAAACCACCAAAAATTTTAACCAGTCATCGTTCTCACAACACTGAGGACCAGTCATTCGAAATGACTTCTCCATGCATTTTATGCATTGGTAAAAGCACTATGATGAAAAGTGTGATATGTTTTCAGGTATCTCCTATACTAATAGAGCCACATGCTCACCGGTTTGCCACATGATGTAGGCCTATGGACTGAACAAGAAACCACCAAAAATTTTAACCAGTCATCGTTCTCACAACACTGAGGACCAGTCATTCGAAATGACTTCTCCATGCATTTTATGCATTGGTAAAAGCACTATGATGAAAAGTGTGATATGTTTTCAGGTATCTCCTATACTAATAGAGCCACATGCTCACCGGTTTGCCACATGATGTAGGCCTATGGACTGAACAAGAAACCACCAAAAATTTTAACCAGTCATCGTTCTCACAACACTGAGGACCAGTCATTCGAAATGACTTCTCCATGCATTTTATGCATTGGTAAAAGCACTATGATGAAAAGTGTGATATGTTTTCAGGTATCTCCTATACTAATAGAGCCACATGCTCACCGGTTTGCCACATGATGTAGGCCTATGGACTGAACAAGAAACCACCAAAAATTTTATCCAGTCATCGTTCTGACAACACTGAGGACCAGTCATTCGAAATGACTTCTCCATGCATTTTATGCATTGGTAAAAGCACTATGATGAAAAGTGTGATATGTTTTCAGGTATCTCCTATACTAATAGAGCCACATGCTCACCGGTTTGCCACATGATGTAGGCCTATGGACTGAACAAGAAACCACCAAAAATTTTAACCAGTCATCGTTCTCACAACACTGAGGACCAGTCATTCGAAATGACTTCTCCATGCATTTTATGCATTGGTAAAAGCACTATGATGAAAAGTGTGATATGTTTTCAGGTATCTCCTATACTAATAGAGCCACATGCTCACCGGTTTGCCACATGATGTAGGCCTATGGACTGAACAAGAAACCACCAAAAATTTTAACCAGTCATCGTTCTCACAACACTGAGGACCAGTCATTCGAAATGACTTCTCCATGCATTTTATGCATTGGTAAAAGCACTATGATTGAAAAGTGTGATATGTTTTCAGGTATCTCCTATACTAATAGAGCCACATGCTCACCGGTTTGCCACATGATGTAGGCCTATGGACTGAACAAGAAACCACCAAAAATTTTAACCAGTCATCGTTCTCACAACACTGAGGACCAGTCATTCGAAATGACTTCTCCATGCATTTTATGCATTGGTAAAAGCACTATGATGAAAAGTGTGATATGTTTTCAGGTATCTCCTATACTAATAGAGCCACATGCTCACCGGTTTGCCACATGATGTAGGCCTATGGACTGAACAAGAAACCACCAAAAATTTTAACCAGTCATCGTTCTCACAACACTGAGGACCAGTCATTCGAAATGACTTCTCCATGCATTTTATGCATTGGTAAAAGCACTATGATGAAAAGTGTGATATGTTTTCAGGTATCTCCTATACTAATAGAGCCACATGCTCACCGGTTTGCCACATGATGTAGGCCTATGGACTGAACAAGAAACCACCAAAAATTTTAACCAGTCATCGTTCTCACAACACTGAGGACCAGTCATTCGAAATGACTTCTCCATGCATTTTATGCATTGGTAAAAGCACTATGATGAAAAGTGTGATATGTTTTCAGGTATCTCCTATACTAATAGAGCCACATGCTCACCGGTTTGCCACATGATGTAGGCCTATGGACTGAACAAGAAACCACCAAAAATTTTAACCAGTCATCGTTCTCACAACACTGAGGACCAGTCATTCGAAATGACTTCTCCATGCATTTTATGCATTGGTAAAAGCACTATGATGAAAAGTGTGATATGTTTTCAGGTATCTCCTATACTAATCGAGCCACATGCTCACCGGTTTGCCACATGATGTAGGCCTATGGACTGAACAAGAAACCACCAAAAATTTTAACCAGTCATCGTTCTCACAACACTGAGGACCAGTCATTCGAAATGACTTCTCCATGCATTTTATGCATTGGTAAAAGCACTATGATGAAAAGTGTGATGTTTTCAGGTATCTCCTATACTAATAGAGCCACATGCTCACCGGTTTGCCACATGATGTAGGCCTATGGACTGAACAAGAAACCACGAAAAATTTTAACCAGTCATCATTCTCACAACACTGAGGACCAGTCATTCGAAATGACTTCTCCATGCATTTTATGCATTGGTAAAAGCACTATGATGAAAAGTGTGATATGTTTTCAGGTATCTCCTATACTAATAGAGCCACATGCTCACCGGTTTGCCACATGATGTAGGCCTATGGACTGAACAAGAAACCACCAAAAATTTTATCCCGTCATCGTTCTCACAACACTGAGGACCAGTCATTCGAAATGACTTCTCCATGCATTTTATGCATTGGTAAAAGCACTATGATGAAAAGTGTGATATG